>NC_142529.1:1817500-1895000 GCF_964205215.1 Stylophora pistillata
CGTTAGTACCTTAGTACTCGGTACGGACAACTCATCACGGCTTGTTCTGAATTTGCTTAGTACGTTAGTACCTTAGTACTCGGTACGGACAACTCATCACGGCTTGTTCTGAATTTGCTTAGTACGTTAGTACCTTATTACTCGGTACGGACAACTCATCATGGCTTGTTCTGAATTTGCTTAGTACGTTAGTACCTTATTACTCGGTACGGACAACTCATCATGGCTTGTTCTGAATTTGCTTAGTACGTTAGTACCTTATTACTCGGTACGGACAACTCATCACGGCTTGTTCTGAATTTGCTTAGTACGTTAGTACCTTATTACTCGGTACGGACAACTCATCACGGCTTGTTCTGAATTTGCTTAGTACGTTAGTACCTTAGTACTCGGTACGGACAACTCATCACGGCTTGTTCTGAATTTGCTTAGTACGTTAGTACCTTATTACTCGGTACGGACAACTCATCATGGCTTGTTCTGAATTTGCTTAGTACGTTAGTACCTTAGTACTCGGTACGGACAACTCATCACGGCTTGTTCTGAATTTGCTTAGTACGTTAGTACCTTATTACTCGGTACGGACAACTCATCATGGCTTGTTCTGAATTTGCTTAGTACGTTAGTACCTTATTACTCGGTACGGACAACTCGTCACGGCTTGTTCTGAATTTGCTTAGTACGTTAGTACCTTATTACTCGGTACGGACAACTCATCACGGCTTGTTCTGAATTTGCTTAGTACGTTAGTACCTTAGTACGTTAGTACGTTAGTACCTTAGTACTCGGTACGACAACTCATCACGGCTTGTTCTGAATTTGCTTAGTACGTTAGTACGTTAGTACGTTAGTACCTTAGTACTCGGTACGACAACTCATCACGGCTTGTTCTGAATTTGCTTAGTACGTTAGTACGTTAGTACGTTAGTACGTTAGTACCTTAGTACTCGGTACGACAACTCATCACGGCTTGTTCTGAATTTGCTTAGTACGTTAGTACGTTAGTACGTTAGTACCTTAGTACTCGGTACGACAACTCATCACGGCTTGTTCTGAATTTGCTTAGTACGTTAGTACCTTAGTACTCGGTACGACAACTCATCACGGCTTGTTCTGAATTTCCTTAGTACGTTAGTACCTTAGTACTCGGTACGGACAACTCATCACGGCTTGTTCTGAATTTGCTTAGTACGTTAGTACCTTATTACTCGGTACGGACAACTCATCACGGCTTGTTCTGAATTTGCTTAGTACGTTAGTACCTTATTACTCGGTACGGACAACTCATCACGGCTTGTTCTGAATTTGCTTAGTACGTTAGTACCTTATTACTCGGTACGGACAACTCGTCACGGCTTGTTCTGAATTTGCTTAGTACGTTAGTACCTTAGTACTCGGTACGGACAACTCATCACGGCTTGTTCTGAATTTGCTTAGTACGTTAGTACCTTAGTACTCGGTACGGACAACTCATCATGGCTTGTTCTGAATTTGCTTAGTACGTTAGTACCTTATTACTCGGTACGGACAACTCATCACGGCTTGTTCTGAATTTGCTTAGTACGTTAGTACCTTATTACTCGGTACGGACAACTCATCACGGCTTGTTCTGAATTTGCTTAGTACGTTAGTACCTTAGTACTCGGTACGGACAACTCATCATGGCTTGTTCTGAATTTGCTTAGTACGTTAGTACCTTATTACTCGGTACGGACAACTCGTCACGGCTTGTTCTGAATTTGCTTAGTACGTTAGTACCTTAGTACTCAGTACGGACAACTCATCACGGCTTGTTCTGAATTTGCTTAGTACGTTAGTACGTTAGTACCTTATTACTCGGTACGGACAACTCATCACGGCTTGTTCTGAATTTGCTTAGTACGTTAGTACCTTAGTACGTTAGTACGTTAGTACCTTAGTACTCGGTACGACAACTCATCACGGCTTGTTCTGAATTTGCTTAGTACGTTAGTACGTTAGTACGTTAGTACCTTAGTACTCGGTACGACAACTCATCACGGCTTGTTCTGAATTTGCTTAGTACGTTAGTACGTTAGTACGTTAGTACGTTAGTACCTTAGTACTCGGTACGACAACTCATCACGGCTTGTTCTGAATTTGCTTAGTACGTTAGTACGTTAGTACGTTAGTACCTTAGTACTCGGTACGACAACTCATCACGGCTTGTTCTGAATTTGCTTAGTACGTTAGTACGTTAGTACTCGGTACGGACAACTCATCACGGCTTGTTCTGAATTTGCTTAGTACGTTAGTACGTTAGTACTCGCTACGGACAACTCATCACGGCTTGTTCTGAATTTGCTTAGTACGTTAGTACCTTAGTACTCGCTACAGACAACTCATCACGGCTTGTTCTGAATTTGCATAGTACGTTAGTACCTTAGTACTCGGTACGGACAACTCATCACGGCTTGTTCTGAATTTGCTTAGTACGTTAGTACCTTATTACTCGGTACGGACAACTCATCACGGCTTGTTCTGAATTTGCTTAGTACGTTAGTACCTTAGTACTCGGTACGGACAACTCATCACGGCTTGTTCTGAATTTGCTTAGTACGTTAGTACCTTATTACTCGGTACGGACAACTCATCACGGCTTGTTCTGAATTTGCTTAGTACGTTAGTACCTTATTACTCGGTACGGACAACTCATCACGGCTTGTTCTGAATTTGCTTAGTACGTTAGTACCTTAGTACTCGGTACGGACAACTCATCACGGCTTGTTCTGAATTTGCTTAGTACGTTAGTACCTTATTACTCGGTACGGACAACTCATCATGGCTTGTTCTGAATTTGCTTAGTACGTTAGTACCTTATTACTCGGTACGGACAACTCATCATGGCTTGTTCTGAATTTGCTTAGTACGTTAGTACCTTATTACTCGGTACGGACAACTCATCACGGCTTGTTCTGAATTTGCTTAGTACGTTAGTACCTTATTACTCGGTACGGACAACTCATCACGGCTTGTTCTGAATTTGCTTAGTACGTTAGTACCTTAGTACTCGGTACGGACAACTCATCACGGCTTGTTCTGAATTTGCTTAGTACGTTAGTACCTTATTACTCGGTACGGACAACTCATCATGGCTTGTTCTGAATTTGCTTAGTACGTTAGTACCTTATTACTCGGTACGGACAACTCATCACGGCTTGTTCTGAATTTGCTTAGTACGTTAGTACCTTAGTACTCGGTACAGACAACTCGTCACGGCTTGTTCTGAATTTGCATAGTACGTTAGTACCTTAGTACTCGGTACAGACAACTCATCACGGCTTGTTCTGAATTTGCTTAGTACGTTAGTACCTTATTACTCGGTACAGACAACTCATCACGGCTTGTTCTGAATTTGCTTAGTACGTTAGTACCTTAGTACTCGGTACAGACAACTCGTCACGGCTTGTTCTGAATTTGCATAGTACGTTAGTACCTTAGTACTAGGTACGGACAACTCATCACGGCTTGTTCTGAATTTGCTTAGTACGTTAGTACCTTAGTACTCGGTACAGACAACTCGTCACGGCTTGTTCTGAATTTGCTTAGTACGTTAGTACCTTATTACTCGGTACGGACAACTCGTCACGGCTTGTTCTGAATTTGCATAGTACGTTAGTACCTTAGTACTCGGTACGGACAACTCATCACGGCTTGTTCTGAATTTGCTTAGTACGTTAGTACCTTAGTACTCGGTACGGACAACTCATCACGGCTTGTTCTGAATTTGCTTAGTACGTTAGTACCTTATTACTCGGTACGGACAACTCATCATGGCTTGTTCTGAATTTGCTTAGTACGTTAGTACCTTAGTACTCGGTACGGACAACTCATCACGGCTTGTTCTGAATTTGCTTAGTACGTTAGTACCTTATTACTCGGTACGGACAACTCATCATGGCTTGTTCTGAATTTGCTTAGTACGTTAGTACCTTATTACTCGGTACGGACAACTCATCACGGCTTGTTCTGAATTTGCTTAGTACGTTAGTACCTTAGTACTCGGTACGGACAACTCATCACGGCTTGTTCTGAATTTGCTTAGTACGTTAGTACCTTAGTACTCGGTACAGACAACTCGTCACGGCTTGTTCTGAATTTGCATAGTACGTTAGTACCTTAGTACTCGGTACAGACAACTCATCACGGCTTGTTCTGAATTTGCTTAGTACGTTAGTACCTTATTACTCGGTACAGACAACTCATCACGGCTTGTTCTGAATTTGCTTAGTACGTTAGTACCTTAGTACTCGGTACAGACAACTCGTCACGGCTTGTTCTGAATTTGCATAGTACGTTAGTACCTTAGTACTAGGTACGGACAACTCATCACGGCTTGTTCTGAATTTGCTTAGTACGTTAGTACCTTAGTACTCGGTACAGACAACTCGTCACGGCTTGTTCTGAATTTGCTTAGTACGTTAGTACCTTATTACTCGGTACGGACAACTCGTCACGGCTTGTTCTGAATTTGCATAGTACGTTAGTACCTTAGTACTCGGTACGGACAACTCATCACGGCTTGTTCTGAATTTGCTTAGTACGTTAGTACCTTAGTACTCGGTACGGACAACTCATCACGGCTTGTTCTGAATTTGCTTAGTACGTTAGTACCTTATTACTCGGTACGGACAACTCATCACGGCTTGTTCTGAATTTGCTTAGTACGTTAGTACGTTAGTACGTTAGTACCTTAGTACTCGGTACGGACAACTCATCATGGCTTGTTCTGAATTTGCTTAGTACGTTAGTACCTTAGTACTCGGTACGGACAACTCATCACGGCTTGTTCTGAATTTGCTTAGTACGTTAGTACCTTATTACTCGGTACGGACAACTCGTCACGGCTTGTTCTGAATTTGCTTAGTACGTTAGTACCTTATTACTCGGTACGGACAACTCGTCACGGCTTGTTCTGAATTTGCATAGTACGTTAGTACCTTAGTACTCGGTACGGACAACTCGTCACGGCTTGTTCTGAATTTGCTTAGTACGTTAGTACCTTAGTACTCGGTACGGACAACTCGTCACGGCTTGTTCTGAATTTGCTTAGTACGTTAGTACCTTATTACTCGGTACGGACAACTCATCACGGCTTGTTCTGAATTTGCTTAGTACGTTAGTACCTTAACACTCGGTACGGACAACTCGTCACGGCTTGTTCTGAATTTGCTTAGTACGTTAGTACCTTAGTACTAGGTACGGACAACTCATCACGGCTTGTTCTGAATTTGCTTAGTACGTTAGTACGTTAGTACCTTATTACTCGGTACGGACAACTCATCACGGCTTGTTCTGAATTTGCTTAGTACGTTAGTACGTTAGTACGTTAGTACGTTAGTACCTTAGTACTCGGTACGACAACTCATCACGGCTTGTTCTGAATTTGCTTAGTACGTTAGTACGTTAGTACGTTAGTACGTTAGTACCTTAGTACTCGGTACGACAACTCATCTCGGCTTGTTCTGAATTTGCTTAGTACGTTAGTACGTTAGTACGTTAGTACTCGCTACGGACAACTCATCACGGCTTGTTCTGAATTTGCTTAGTACGTTAGTACCTTATTACTCGGTACGGACAACTCGTCACGGCTTGTTCTGAATTTGCTTAGTACGTTAGTACCTTAGTACTCAGTACGGACAACTCATCACGGCTTGTTCTGAATTTGCTTAGTACGTTAGTACGTTAGTACCTTATTACTCGGTACGGACAACTCATCACGGCTTGTTCTGAATTTGCTTAGTACGTTAGTACCTTAGTACGTTAGTACGTTAGTACCTTAGTACTCGGTACGGACAACTCATCACGGCTTGTTCTGAATTTGCTTAGTACGTTAGTACCTTATTACTCGGTACGGACAACTCATCACGGCTTGTTCTGAATTTGCTTAGTACGTTAGTACCTTAGTACTAGGTACGGACAACTCATCACGGCTTGTTCTGAATTTGCTTAGTACGTTAGTACCTTAGTACTAGGTACGGACAACTCATCATGGCTTGTTCTGAATTTGCTTAGTACGTTAGTACCTTAGTACTCGGTACGGACAACTCGTCACGGCTTGTTCTGAATTTGCTTAGTACGTTAGTACCTTATTACTCGGTACGGACAACTCATCACGGCTTGTTCTGAATTTGCATAGTACGTTAGTACCTTAGTACTAGGTACGGACAACTCATCACGGCTTGTTCTGAATTTGCTTAGTACGTTAGTACCTTAGTACTCGGTACGGACAACTCGTCACGGCTTGTTCTGAATTTGCTTAGTACGTTAGTACCTTATTACTCGGTACGGACAACTCATCACGGCTTGTTCTGAATTTGCTTAGTACGTTAGTACCTTAGTACGTTAGTACGTTAGTACCTTAGTACTCGGTACGACAACTCATCACGGCTTGTTCTGAATTTGCTTAGTACGTTAGTACGTTAGTACGTTAGTACCTTAGTACTCGGTACGACAACTCATCACGGCTTGTTCTGAATTTGCTTAGTACGTTAGTACGTTAGTACGTTAGTACGTTAGTACCTTAGTACTCGGTACGACAACTCATCACGGCTTGTTCTGAATTTGCTTAGTACGTTAGTACGTTAGTACGTTAGTACCTTAGTACTCGGTACGACAACTCATCACGGCTTGTTCTGAATTTGCTTAGTACGTTAGTACGTTAGTACGTTAGTACCTTAGTACTCGGTACGACAACTCATCACGGCTTGTTCTGAATTTGCTTAGTACGTTAGTACCTTAGTACTCGGTACGGACAACTCATCACGGCTTGTTCTGAATTTGCTTAGTACGTTAGTACCTTATTACTCGGTACGGACAACTCATCACGGCTTGTTCTGAATTTGCTTAGTACGTTAGTACCTTATTACTCGGTACGGACAACTCATCACGGCTTGTTCTGAATTTGCTTAGTACGTTAGTACCTTATTACTCGGTACGGACAACTCGTCACGGCTTGTTCTGAATTTGCTTAGTACGTTAGTACCTTAGTACTCGGTACGGACAACTCATCATGGCTTGTTCTGAATTTGCTTAGTACGTTAGTACCTTATTACTCGGTACGGACAACTCGTCACGGCTTGTTCTGAATTTGCTTAGTACGTTAGTACCTTAGTACTCGGTACGGACAACTCATCACGGCTTGTTCTGAATTTGCTTAGTACGTTAGTACGTTAGTACCTTATTACTCGGTACGGACAACTCATCACGGCTTGTTCTGAATTTGCTTAGTACGTTAGTACCTTAGTACGTTAGTACGTTAGTACCTTAGTACTCGGTACGACAACTCATCACGGCTTGTTCTGAATTTGCTTAGTACGTTAGTACGTTAGTACGTTAGTACCTTAGTACTCGGTACGACAACTCATCACGGCTTGTTCTGAATTTGCTTAGTACGTTAGTACGTTAGTACGTTAGTACGTTAGTACCTTAGTACTCGGTACGACAACTCATCACGGCTTGTTCTGAATTTGCTTAGTACGTTAGTACGTTAGTACGTTAGTACCTTAGTACTCGGTACGACAACTCATCACGGCTTGTTCTGAATTTGCTTAGTACGTTAGTACGTTAGTACTCGGTACGGACAACTCATCACGGCTTGTTCTGAATTTGCTTAGTACGTTAGTACGTTAGTACTCGCTACGGACAACTCATCACGGCTTGTTCTGAATTTGCTTAGTACGTTAGTACCTTAGTACTCGCTACAGACAACTCATCACGGCTTGTTCTGAATTTGCTTAGTACGTTAGTACCTTAGTACTCGGTACAGACAACTCATCACGGCTTGTTCTGAATTTGCTTAGTACGTTAGTACCTTAGTACTCGCTACAGACAACTCATCACGGCTTGTTCTGAATTTGCTTAGTACGTTAGTACCTTATTACTCGGTACGGACAACTCGTCACGGCTTGTTCTGAATTTGCATAGTACGTTAGTACCTTAGTACTCGGTACAGACAACTCGTCACGGCTTGTTCTGAATTTGCTTAGTACGTTAGTACCTTATTACTCGGTACGGACAACTCGTCACGGCTTGTTCTGAATTTGCATAGTACGTTAGTACGTTAGTACCTTAGTACTCGGTACGGACAACTCATCACGGCTTGTTCTGAATTTGCTTAGTACGTTAGTACGTTAGTACCTTAGTACGTTAGTACGTTAGTACCTTAGTACTCGGTACGGACAACTCATCACGGCTTGTTCTGAATTTGCTTAGTACGTTAGTACCTTAGTACGTTAGTACGTTAGTACCTTAGTACTCGGTACGGACAACTCATCACGGCTTGTTCTGAATTTGCTTAGTACGTTAGTACGTTAGTACCTTAGTACTCGGTACGGACAACTCATCACGGCTTGTTCTGAATTTGCATAGTACGTTAGTACCTTAGTACTCGGTACGGACAACTCATCACGGCTTGTTCTGAATTTGCTTAGTACGTTAGTACCTTAGTACTCGCTACAGACAACTCATCACGGCTTGTTCTGAATTTGCTTAGTACGTTAGTACCTTACTACTCGGTACGGACAACTCATCACGGCTTGTTCTGAATTTGCTTAGTACGTTAGTACCTTAGTACTCGGTACGGACAACTCATCACGGCTTGTTCTGAATTTGCTTAGTACGTTAGTACCTTATTACTCGGTACGGACAACTCATCACGGCTTGTTCTGAATTTGCTTAGTACGTTAGTACCTTAGTACTCAGTACGGACAACTCGTCACGGCTTGTTCTGAATTTGCTTAGTACGTTAGTACCTTAGTACTCGGTACGGACAACTCATCACGGCTTTGGAAGGTTTTTTACTCAGCCGTAAGACCTATTTGTTTTATCTTCTTTTTCAGCCGATTTTTCCTAAATTTATGATTCATTTGCATAGATGTAGATAAATAAAAGAAAGGTAGAATTTTTAGGTTTTTAATGGACAAGAACAGCAGAACTTAAACAAGTCTGATCAAGTCGGTTTAATTTTAATAGTACGTTAATCATTCGTACTAAGCGAAAAACAAGAAAAAAAGAATCCTATTTTGGGCATGGTTTAGCTTTCGTGAAAACGAATGCCAACACAGGCGTCCCAAGCTCTGGTCTTGAGCCAAAGCAAAGGATTATTTCATGAAAGCGTCACGTGTTGGGTGATGTGGTGTTAAGTTGCGCGAGGTATTTGACACAATCCTGTGAAAAGATCACGTGAAACGAGTCAAAACTCGATTGTTTGAATAACTTGACTTCGCTTTCGGTGCATTCAAATGGATTATAATTAATATTTTTATTATTGAATTCGACTGATTAAGATAAGGTACAACCAAGGAGCTTGCACACGAAAAGCATACTTCTCAACTTCAATTCAGGTTTAAATTTCCATAATCCCGGCTTCCCTGTCTGTCCATCAAAAATGCATTGCCTTGGTAACTGCTAACAACTTGTGTCAATTACCGCCATTTCACACAATCACAAAATGGAGAATTCAACGAGAGAAGATATGGATTGCGATCACACCAAAAATGTTACTACCATCGTTGCCAAAGTGCCAAGTGAACGGCTGATGAATTTTCTTGAACTGATAGCTCGAACCATTCGAACGTATGATGAATATTCAAGAACGGATAGCTGGAGGCGTTTGAACGGATTATGAATATTCAAGAATGGCTAGCTAGAGGCGTTCAAACGGATGACGAAGTTTCTTAAACGGATAGCTCCAACGGTTTGAACGGATGATGAATATTCAAGAACGGATAGCTTGAGGCATTCAAACGGCATGCCAATCTATTCGAATGGCTGATGAACAGCTGGTAAACGGCTAACCATTCGGAACATTTTCCTGTGAGAGGTCACAATTTATCTATAGTTTTTAAAATAATAAAGTATGTGAACTCACCCCATCTGTTTTCTGTAGTTCTTTATGCTTGTTTAGGTGAAACAACTTGTTAGGGACAGTTTGCCCCTCTGATCCCCCTTGTGCGGATCACGTGAATTTTCCTACCATGTGCTCAAAAAATTGTGTTGTGTGCCGTTTTGTGTGTCTCTACAGGCGAAAGTTTGTTTCTTCGGTCATCTTTTACCCTTTGATGTTGACGTTTTATTTAAGCCTGAAGATGCCCAAAAATATGCGAGTTGTCGCTTTTGTTTTGTTATTTTTTTTGTAATTCAATATTTACTTCAGTTTTGAGTCTCTAGCTTTCTGCTTTATATAATTTACAGCTGTACCGACTAACAGAAGATTGCGTACCAGATTAAAAACATCTTCAGTGCAGAATTTTGTCTGTGATTGTCTTCAACACAACTATACCTATAGAGTAGTGAGCTGGGGGCACCTGTGGAATATCTTACACGAAAAAGAGCCATTACAACTTTGCTTCACTGAGCTGCGAAGAAAGGCAGTCTTATTTCTATGCCAAAACTTGATCATGAGATGTTACATGACTATTTTGGCGGGAAATTCCTGGCGATCTGATTTTTTTCAGATCCGGTCTAGGTTTTGTCAATCGGACACAATCTGATCCAGGTTTTTGTTAATCCGGTCTGATCCGGTCCCGGTTTTGTCAATCCAATCCAATCCAATCCGGTCCAGATTTTGTCAACGCCCAGCAGTAGGAATGCTTTCTGACACATGAGCCTCAAGCAGTGTCAGTCCTTTTCCTGATGTAGCTTGATTTTTTCATCTACACTTTCTTGAGGTTTGATGTTTTCAATGTTGATGTTTCCATCTAGAAATTGAAATGGACTTGAACTTTGGAAGAAATTGAAGCATTTATTTTAATTAAACAATATCCTGTCTGCCTAGTTGCCTGAAAAAGAACCGAAAATTGGAACCAACACCATATCTTTTTCTACAAAACGTCTATAAAGTGAAAAAAAAAAAAAAGTGTACTAAGTAGAATTCTAATTAAAATCACTATAGGACAAGGCTTGCAACCACACTCAGGTTTTCAGCAAATTTACCTCCCCTATTTCAAACTAGATTTAATTCTAAAATATTAATGATCTGATGAATGTGATAACAGTTGCTCTTCCATTGATAATGTGTCCTATCTTGTCCAAATTCTAACTTCATCCCTCCAGTATTATCCAAGAAAATTGCTGAGAAGGTAAAAAAATGTAGCTTTCTGACTATGATTGGTGTTAACAATAAGGACCAAAGGAATTTGAGCAGTGGGGTTTAAATCAATCAGTGTCTCAGGTTGTTTAGGGTGATTAATACTTCTCTCAATCTCCTCACTTCCCACAATAAATTAAATATCATTAACATTTCTTAATTTGATTTTTAGGCAGTCCGGGTCTTCAGTTGACACCCTGTCTAAGTTCAGGATGTATGCAGAGGGTTGTGTTCAAATGATTTACTATTGGTATGTTTTAGTATAATTAAGTGTTGTTGTTAACTGTCTGTTTTTAAAAGGATATCATTCCTCTCAAGTATTGATTGTTGAGATATATTTTCAACACCAAATTAAATTAAGTGGTCGCAACAACATTTGCGAGAGGAAATAAAAATATTTAGTGGACTGTGAACTCACTTTTTAAATTCTTTTTTCAGCTTAATCTTTCAAATTTAAAAGCTCTCTGTGATGTCAAGACTACACAAGGTAGTAAGAGGAATGGTAAAAAATGTACACTATTACAAATACCAACCCTACACTTTGACAAACATTCATCCACATCATTATTTTATCTCCTATATGTCATCTATGAAACTGCATGTACCAGTTTCAAAGTGGGTTGAAAAGGAATACCTTTTGAGCATAATTTCACTTTCCTTACAAATGTAGTGGTTGTTATCAGTGAGTAATATTGCAGTGACAATGTAGATCTCTAAAGCAACTTAATATTCTCTTGGTTTAAATATGTCTCAATCTACTTGTAACCAACTTTGTGGCATAAGAGAAAACTTGACTATAAGTTTACTGAAGAATGTGAACATCCATAGTTGTGATTTATTGCTGTTTTACCTCTTATTTTCAATAGCATTCTTGTTTTGTTGTTGTAGGATTCCACTAATCCTAGTATAGCCTCTACATCACAGGAAGGCCAGGAAAACAGGACACTGAAAGTCACTTTTCTGAGTAGTGAGTGGAAATCATCAACTGATGGAGACTTGGCAACTATCAACCGAGAGCTAGCCATCCAGTTAGCTAAACACTCTAATGTTGATGTTAGTGTCTTACTACCAAACTGCAGTGAAGAGGACAGGAGTAGTGCTGAAAGTCACAATGTGAAACTCGTTGAAGCAGATAGAGTTCCTGGTTTAAAGCCCATTTTCTGCCTGTCATCTCCTCCCAGAAACCATATAATGGACTGTGTCATTGGTCATGGAGTCCACCTTGGCCAACAAATTGCACTCATCAAGGGAAATCCACATTATTGTCACTGCAAATGGATTCAATTTGTTCACTCTGCTCCTGAAGAAGTTGGAATGTACAAAAACATTTCAGAAGGTGAACAAATGCAGCAGACAGAAATTGAACTTTGTAAGATGGCTGATCAAGTAGTTACCATTGGACCCAAGCTGGCAGATGTTTACAAGCATTACCTTTGTCGTGGTAAACGACAACAAAATGTTTTTGACCTAACTCCAAGCATTTTCTCAGAGTTTTTGGAAGTAGAACAATCCACTGAAGAAAGAAGAACATTCTGTGTTCTTGTTATTGGAAGTGGTGACAGCCATGAAGATTTCAATGTCAAGGGGTACGACATAGCTGCTAAAGCAATTGCTGAGCTGAAAGGTGAATCCTATAAACTCAGGTTTATATGCCCACCTGGAGGAAAAGGAGATGAAATGGCAAAAAGTTGCTCCACCATGGCATTAGTCAGAATCAGCTTATTGTTCGTAGCTTTAATGATAGCCGAGAAGTCCTAGCCAACTTATTCTGTGAAGTGGATCTTGCAATAATGCCATCCAGGACTGAAGGATTTGGAATATCAGCTCTGGAAGCATTATCTGCTGGTCTACCCATACTTGTCAGTGGCAATTCGGGACTTGGAGAAGCTCTGAAGGAAGTTGCTTTAGGCTCCTACTGCGTGGTAGACTCTGAAGATCCTAAAGACTGGGCCAGAGAAATCAAGAATGTATGTCAGAAAAAGAGGGAAGTGCGACTAAAAGAGGCAAGGTTTCTTCGTGCAAACTATCTTGAGAAGTACAGCTGGGAGGAGCCTTGTAGAAGTCTTGTAGAAAGGATGTACAAACTCACATTTGGTAAGCTAATCTCCTTTAATTTTTTTAACAAAATTTATTTTCATTCAATAAAAATTAATTTTATCTTTAAGAAAATAAAAGTTTATGTGTTAATTTGATGTTTTTGGTGAAGGCAAAAAAGCACAAGAACAGAAAATGCAGTGGCTTTTGATTAATACTAATCACTCAATAGTACTTAAAGCTTAACAGAATCTTGTCTTATCCTCAAGCTTTGTGATTGTAATTGAAAATTAATGCATTCTTCTTTTGTTGCTTATTTAGGTTCATTAGGAAGGGGATCAATCTTTCCAATCAGAGATAAGAGGCCAACCTCTATCTTTGTAGCTGATCAGCCTCCCAAACGACTTAGAAAAGGATTGTCTCATGTTGCTCCCCATAAAGGTACAATAATATCAGGATATAATCATAGTATTGATAGACCAATTCATTTCAAAATGGTTCCAAACCTTGTAAGCCCTACAAAGATCACCACTAGTCCAAAATTTTATGCTAGAACCATGTACCTATGAGTTGGCTTTTACCAGTTGAGTTAACTAATAGAGGACTCTACTGAAATCATTCAAATTGCATTTTGCAGCTGCAGAAGGCCCCTCTATTGGTCGCTTGCCACAGTCAACTATGGAATGTGTGCAGTCTCCTCTTCCTACTGTCACTGTATCTCAAGACAAACTCGTTGATCAAAGAAGTTACACTCAGAGTGAGTATTAAGTGCAACAAATAAATTCAATGTTATTTAGGATACTTAACAAAAAGTTCAAGTGAGAATAAAGTAAATTGTAATAGAATTTTGTGGAAGCCTTTTATTTTTTTATAGGATTTCTGTTAAATTAAATGTTGTGATCAGAAAATGTTACATTCTTGAAAAATGTGCTGTAATTTAAAACATAAAAAAAATTGTAAAATTGGTATGTTTGGTAGTTAATCCATGGCAGGCCAAAACAGATATCCATCTTCTGAACATCGTCAGAATTCATTTGTTGGAGCCAGTGCATTAGATGACAGAGGACTTGTACAGAGAAGTTATCCTCAGGATAAGACTGGAACATAACTGGGAATTTTTCCACCATACAGAGAGGATAGTATCTATCTATTGTACCATGTGTTTTGAGTGGGCTCTGCAGTCCTAGGTACCAGTTCCAATCCTCCTTCTCCACTTGTTTGCCTTGCTTGTAGACATGGTGGTAGTAACTGTAGCAATTGCCAGAACATACTACAGTTTCCTCAAGGAAGTTTTTCTTAAATATTTTGTCATATACTGCATGTAGGGTGCATTTGTTGTGGTGCGCTATGCATCATGGTCAGGGTAATAAAGTCTCCGGTTGTTTTCCACTGAAATATGAAGTTGTTGTAGCTCTCTTGCTCCCGCTCGAGAAACCTAACCTGGTGGCAGGAGCAGGATCAGAAAAACAAACAAACAAACCTCGCGCCCAAAAGACTGCCAATGCAACCTGGGAAAACGGGCAAACTGCAACTCCATTCAGTTACTCAAAAGCACACTCGCACTCATCGAACCTGAGGCGCATGGCCAACAGCAAGCCTCCGAAAAAAACTCTCAATGATGATGCGCCTCCAATGGTACAACTTTAAAGTAACATACAAGAAAGGCACATCACTCCTCATAGCTGATACATTCTCCACAGCTACACTTACCACCGCCAATGACTCCAAGCAAACCAATTTTGCAGTCTTCAGGGCTGACATTGACAACCACGTGGAAGACCCACAGATCACCTCCCAAACACTTGACGATATCAAAACCTCCTCAGCAAATGATCCTACTTTGTCCACCCTAAGCAATCCCATAATCCTAGGCTGGCCCACACAGAAGTCTAACCTTCCCCAAAGCCTCCACCCATTTTGGTCCTATCACGATGGACTCACCATCAATGATGGGATCATCTATAAGGGGAAGCAAGTAGTCATTCTGTTGGCTAAAAGGAACTATGTGCCTCAGAAGGCACATGTTGCACACTTTGGCCCAGAGTCAATCATACGATGCTGTCAAGATATCATATTCTGGCCCGGCCTGTGGAGCGATATACAGAATGCTTGCCAATTGTGTGGGATATGTTCCCAATTTTAAACACAGAATTCGAAAGAACCCATTAAGAGCCACCCCATCCCACAGTATCCCTGGCAATTTGTAAGCCAAGAGCTCTGCATGTTTGAGTCGCACACTTACCTTATTACTGCAGATCACTACTCTGACTTTATCGAGGTCGACGAGGTCGAAAACACTCTGACCAGCTCTACTGTGTCCAAAACAGAGGCCCACTTCGCTCATCATGTAGTCCCTGAAACACTCTTAACCGACAACGGACCTCAATTCATTGCAATTGAGTTCAAAGCACTTTGTAGAAAATACCAAATTCAACACACTACCAGCTCCCCCTATTGGCCAAAAGGAAACAGCAAAGCAGGAGCCACCGTCGAGATAGTAAAGTGGATTCTAAAGAAGTCAGGACCCCGCCATCTACAAGAAACCCTCCTCACCAATCACAATACCCCCCAGGCAGGACACATCATGAGCCCAGCCCAAAGAAGCATGGGGAGACACATCCGTGGACTACTCCCAGTCTCCCAAGCCCTCTTAATGCCAAATGACAACACTGCAGCATCTGTCCAGGATGCTATTGCAGCAAAACGTGCAAAGGCCAAACAACACTATGATATGACGGCAAACACCAATCTACCCCCATTTGGAATCGGGGACTTTGTCTATGCCAAACCACGTCAGGCCCTTGGCTTTATGGGCTTGTCACTGCAATACCAGCTCCCAGATCTTACATTATTGAGACGCCCACAGGGCTAACAAGAAGACACCGGTGCCACCTGTGTCCAGCTGCACCCCCACCCCCAGAGGCCCTAATCCCATGCTCCTGGATGAAACAATTATCTGCCAAAACGCCACCCACAATTACAGTTGACCACCCTTCAAAACAACCCAAGCCGGCTCTTCCACCATCTTCGTCCAAAAGACCAAGCCAAACCATCAACTCGGGCAACTCCTAATAAAACAGTCCCTACATCACAAGCAGCATCACCTCACAAAGCTCTGCCCTCTGAAGCCACCCCACCATCCCCAATGGAGTTGAACCCTACAGGAACCGCAACACACTCTTTGAATAGGTTACACATCCAATCAAGTCTGAAGAAAGGAACTCTGACCAAGACCAGATCAGGACGGGTGTCTAAACCCAGTATACGCCTTGACTTGTGAACTGCCTGTTTCCCCCTTTCAGTCATGTTGAACAGAACATGGCAGTGATGACATAGACATATCACAGCATTCCTCAAACTCTTTTTCTATTGTTCTTTTAGACTTTATTGGATTATTATTCATTTTCTTTTAACTGGCTGCTGTACTAGTATGCTGTGAGACCCAGCACTTGTCACATTTGCTAGTCTTACAGCCTGAGACTGCTACAGAACCCCTGTTCACTTTTCATACATTTTATTGCTACTGCTAGAGTTGTATTTATCCTGTTCCATTAAAAAAAAAGGAGAAAGGGAGATGTTATGGTGCGCTATGCATCATGGTCAGGGTAATTAAGTCTCTGGTTGTTTTCCACTCAAATACAAAGTTGTTGTAGCTCTCCTGCTCTCGCTCGAGAAACCTAACTCATTTAATGACTTTTTTTACTATACTATCATGGTGAGATTGCAAAGTCCATACACATACAACACTGTAAGTAATGTAATAAGATAATTATGACCATTAAGTGTCTAAATGGCATGTTTGGTTTCTTATCCATATCAGGCCTGAACAGACGTCCACCTTCTGGACATGGTCAGAATCCATATGCTGGAGCTAGTTCAACAGATTATGGAGGATTTGTTCATCAGGAATGTCATCCCCATGGTAAGATGACAAAACAACTGGGAACTTTTTACCAAACAGTGACGATGATATTGTTAAGCATGTGCCAGCTACATGCTGTATGTTATGAGTTTGTAAAGAGTGTTGGATTCTTACTGGGTACTGTAGTTCTAGTTACTCTTTCAAGGCCTCCCTTTCTACTCCTCTGCCTTGCTTGTAAACATGGCAGCAGTTGGTATAATAGCAATTACCAGTAAGCCCCACTGTAACAGTTTCCTCAAATAAGGTTTTCTTAGAGCTCATCACTGACAAGAGGTGTTAAGAAGATGTTAAAGAACTTGTGTGAGCGCAACTCGCATGTGTGTGCTTTGGGATCACGTAGTTTAATAATATTGTAAGCAAATCACACGGACCTTTTTGTTTCTGATGTGTGCAATTTTCTTAGAGAAGAGTAGAAAGTTTTTCAGTTTTATCGATTGGCATTTTGTTTAACAGTTGTTGTTGTTTACCGCGAGTCTACAGTTTTCCGTGTTGGAATTAAAGTGTCTGTTTGGATTTTCCGTTTCGCTTCCGAAGAAGATGCATACCCTATTGACACCTCTGCATTACTTAAAATGGAAGCTTTCACTTGACATCTTTTAAGGTGTTTGAACCCCCTTTATTTCACAGAGCAGTTGTGGATTAAACTTGTGTTTTGCTTTTACATCAAAAGGTTTCTCTAGCTATGGCTTGCCTGCTCCTGTAGCAGTGGATTGTAGTCAGGGGAATCATCCTGCAGCCTTTGTAAATCCAAATAATCAGGGAAGCCAAACCTTCCCTCAGAGTAAGTACAAGAAATTTGTGATAATTTTTTTTTAAGAATTAAGTGGAGTAATAATAGCTAATAGGTGGCCTTTATAGGGCTGTGTGTAACTTGTTAGTCGTAATGTATGTACAGTACCCTTGATGAGTTTTATTACTACAGTTTCATGGTGTTTGGTTTCTTATCCATATCAGGTCAGAACAGACATCTATCTTTTGAACATGGTCAGAATCTGTATGCTGGAGCTTGTTCAACACATTACAGAGGACCTGTTCATCAAGGATGTCATCCTCAGGGTAAGATTGAAAAATAACTGGGAATTTTTCCACCAAATAGTGAGGATGATAATAATAACATAATGAGCATTTGCTAGCTACTGTATATTAGGAACTTGTGAAGAGTGTTGGACTTTGACTGGGTTCTGTAGTTCTATTTGCTCTTTCTAGGCTTCCCTCTCTTCTCCTTTGCCTTGCTTACTAACATGGCAGCAGTTAGTGTAGCAATAACTAGAGAGAACTACTGACAGTTTCCTCAAGGAAGGTTTTCTTAAAGCTGCTTACTGATACAAGGTATACCCTTTTGTCACCCTTACATTATTTTAAGGGCTCAAAACTTCATAAGGTGTTTCAACCCACTCCATCACACAGAGCAGTTATGAATCGAAGTTGTGATACTCTTTGACATCAAAACGATCCACTAGTTATCACTTGCTTGCTTTTTTAGCAGTGGATTCTAGTCAAGGGAATCTTCCAACAGCCTTTGCAAATCTGAGTAACCAGGGAAGCCAAGCCTTCCCTCAGAGTGAGTGCAGAAAATTTGTGGTTATAGGCTATTTTACAGTTGGGTACTTAATTGCCGAGCCTTTGATTTGGAGTGAGGCTAAAGGTGACCTTGTTGAGATAGAGATCAGTATCTAGTTAGCATGATGACAACTAAAAGTAATTTACATTTGAAAAGCAGCAACATTTGTATCATGATATGGAGGGTCCCCAATAGGGTTCTTCAATCCCGCCATCCCAACCGGAATTTTCCCTCAATCCCGAGATCCCGACGGCTTCTACGGGCTAATCCTGGTCCCGGTCATATTTTCTTCATTTCTTACCTCAGCAAAATTATCCTTGAAGTTCTGTTTCAGATTCCCTCTCAGCAGACCCAAGCACTTACTATTACGTTGAATTAGCTGTATCTCTCTGCACTAAAACGATGATCTAGTTAATTTGTTTTTCATGACTGGTTTTAAACGAGTTTCGTCAGTCAATGAGTCATTTTTATGGTTTTTATAGCTGTTTTTTGGGGGTTTTTTTTTTCTTTTTTTCTGTTTTGCCTCGTTTGTTCGATAACACCTGCCCCCCGGATCACTTCGGTCCCTGAAAAAAATGTCTCTTGGAGATGATAGCAATCAATGAAGAGCATTAAGGGTACATATGATCACGACGTACCACGGCAAATTCACTGTTCACTACGCACATGGCAAGTCACCGTCAATCGCAACTGAGAAGACAGTTTGCTCATTCACAATTTTCAGCCATGGCAACGATCAGCTGAAAATTCCATAAAATCGAGTACAATTGTGCTCAACAGATACTGAAATATATATTCTTTTCGACCCCAGTTTAACCAGTGCTACATGTTCCGGCTCAAAATGCTGTAATCACCGGTAACCAAAGCGTACTATAAGAGGTTGAAATAAGAGCCTGTATGGATTTCAATTTCAAACGAAAACTATTTCTGTTTTCCTTTGAAAAGCTACGATAAAGTTCGGACCTCTCTAAGTGGTGTCCTTTTTATGTTGCGGAGATGCTTCCGTAAGCCATTTGAGCGATTTTGACGCGTATAAAGAGTACACGTCACTGTATTGTAGCTTTCAAAGGAAAAACAGAGTTTAAATTTTAAATTCATACAAACTCTTATAGTATGCTTTGGTCACCTGCAGCTAAATTAATGTGAAATGTTTATTTGATGATTGCTATCATCTAGGAGCTTCTTTACCAATTCGCTACAATTAATCTATAATTCTGCCATTGAAGTGAAGAGCTAGAGACCGTTTCAAGCAAAAAAGTTGCCTCGCGATCCAACGATGGAATTCCACCAACATCATCGTCGGCGTCTTCATTGTTAGCAGACTCGTCATCCAAATCTTTGCTACTGCTTGAATCATACTCCAGTATGCCGTCTTCCTCGTCTGCTTCTTCAGCTTCGTTTCTCCGTTGTTCCCTGAAGCGTTCACAGGAGACTGACTCACCCTGTCGCACCTCTCTCTGGTAGAGGTAGGAAGGCAGGGTTCCGGCTGTTGCCATCGTTGTCTCTTGTTTGACAGAGCGCTGACGCACTGCAGCACCAAACGTTTGTGCCCAGTCCCTCATAACTTGTACACACTGTGGTGTCATTGGTACAGCTGGCTAGGGTTGTATAACAGGCATGACCGACAGAAACATTGCGCGTTTGGGCACAGGATACCAAGACTTTGGATTTGTAAAATAGATCGCCGCCCAATGGGTCGTTCTCTCGATACCTTCTGTGGCTGCATTTCCAAAGTTTCTTGCATAATCCAACACTATTTATAGCCTGCAAAAAGGGCCACCTGTCGTCGGTTTCGGCTACTGGGGACGTTTAACAAATCAAAACGCACAACTTAGAACCTTTCAATAGCGAATGCTGGAAGGATTATAAGAAGCGGCTGTATTTAGAAGAAAACAACAATCAATCAAAGAAAAACCCTCAAAATTAAACAGAAACAAACAAGCATGGTCTGGAGTGAAATGTTTGGTTACCATGAGGTCATTGGTTTGTCTGGAAACGTGATGGAAACATGATGCTACGTGAAATTGCCCTTTACTCATTACTGATATTAATAGACCATAAAAAAGCGTCAGTTTCACTGTCAGAGTTCTCGCAATTCATTGTCTTCATTCGCAATGTAATAGTTGCAAAAGGCTAAATTAGTAAAGGCAAGAAACAGAACTTACCTAATTGTTTCCCAGACGGACTTTAATGTGTTCTCCTTCCGTGAAAGTTGTGGCTGAAATTTCTCCTTACAAAGAACGAATTTCCACTCTTCCCCTTCTCATAAAAAAAGCTACGCAGCTAATAACATCGACAACATCATTGTTAATGTCAACCGACATCGCTAGCGTACGTTAAATTACGCAAACGATAACTTAGCAAGTCTCCCTCGCGTTGAATATCCCACGTGCACCGATCAGGATCTGTATAAACTTGACACTAGAAATATCACGGTCAACAAATAACAAAGGTCACAAAGACATTGTCAAATTGGATTCTCATTATGGCCAAGGTGTCCAAGGTTCACGAAAATAGACCACAGATCACCATAGGGGTCACAGAGCAGCGTGATAGGGTTGTGGAAAACGTGGATGTCAACTAGGTCATTGTTTGGCTATTTCCGACCATTTCCAACGTTAATAAGATGAGCTAGCTAGCCAAGATGACAGCTTCAGCTTGATTTTCTTTGCATATTTCAGACTCTGAAATTCCCGAATCTTGGTTTCTTTGAAGCAACATTTCCCGATTCCCGCCTGTTAAAATCACCAAATCCCGTGTCCCGGTCATAAATACAATCCCGAATCTCGTCCCTCTTTTCCTTCAAAATCTCGAATCCCGGCCTTCAAATAAGCCAAATCCCGGATCCCGAAAAACCTAGTGGGGACCCTCTGATATGGTCACCTTTAGCCTCACTCCTGGTCAAAGTCTTGGCAACCAAGCATGCAATTGTAGATTGGAATCTTTGTGTTAAGAATTATGTGCAGTAAAATAGTGACTGATAACTAGCCTTTTTTTTGGCTACTGCACTGTTTATACCTTTTGTCATTTATTGTGGAGTATCTAATGATTTTATGGCTTCACTTTTATGGCAAGACCAGAAATTCCAGGAGCAGAAATATTGTAATAAGATAATTATAATACCAAGTATCTAATTGGTATCTTTGATAACTAATCCATGTCAGTTCAGAACAGACATCCATCTACTGAACATGGTCATTATCCATTTGTTGGGGCCAGTTCAATATATAACAGTGGAGTTGTTCATCAGGGATATCAACCTCAAGGTAAGATGTCAAAACAACCGGGATTTTTTTTTTCTAAACAGGAAGGATGATATCGTTTGGCAATTGTCAGGTATTGTATGTTAAGGTGGCTCGTACCAGTTTCCTCGTTCGGTGAACAGGTCACTCTTGCGTGACACGCGTGAGAGAAACGTGCGAAAGAAGCGCGAGATCAAAAGATGAAAATTCAAAACAAAGATGGCAGCGCATGGAATTTTTTCTACTTTTGTGAGAAGTTTACTAAGAGCTTGTATTTGATGTGTTGAGTGGCTACTGTGAATGCAGGAGATAGAAACTAAGATAAAGAAGACGAGTTTTGGTGAAGTAAAGGTTGCTTCACTTCACATTTAAAAGAAATATTCAACTGATATGAAATCTTGCAACATCGAAAAAAGAAGAACTCAAGTGAAGGATAATCTACCTAAAGTGGAAGAAGACTTTGAAACTTCAAGGAAAATAATATGATATAGCCAGAAGTCATGTGTAGGATTTTTAAGATGAGCACGGGAGGCTGTCTTTGACGGCTGTTTAATGATTTTCTTAGCAGTAAACGTCTGTAAACATCAGATCGTAGGTGCTTGCGCGAGCACATGCAATTGTCAGCGGTAGCTAAAACAGATCATGAGCAAATGTCGATCTTATAGAATCCAGATTTTTAAATGCGCGAGAACGCACGTGGAAATTGCTAAACTTACAAAAGCTATTGCATGAAAACAAGTCCGGTGACCCCTTCTTTTTATTGTTCCAATATGATGATAATGTCGAAAGGAATCATCAGAAAAAAAAACTAGAAAATTATACGGAAGGAAATTTGTGATGTGTGAAAATTGCCTTTTTTGTAGATTTTCTGAAATTCCGCTCCGTAGATCAGAATTTTTTAAAAATCTCTGTGCATTTTCCTTTTCAAGTGCCAAAAGCAATCACTGAAAAAAATCAGGGGGTCACCGGGTTAGTTTTCGAATTATTTAAGCCACAAGCTAAAAAATGCGTCTGAATAAGCCTATGAAAGCATTGCCATGGAAACTGCTAGTGACGAAATGACACTTATTTTTGGATAACCAATGATTAGGTAATTCAACCTCGTAAAAGTGTTCAACTGGCCTTGGTCAGTCTTTCTGTTGTATTCTTTCAAAGTTACAAACCATCAAAAAGATGAAAACCCGTACGAGCCACCTTAAGAGTTTGTTATGAATGTGGGATTTTGACTGGTTCTGTAGTTCTTGTTACTCTTTGGCAGGCCTCCCTCTCCACTTCTCTTCCCTACTTGCAAAAATAGCAGCAGCTTGTGTCAGTAGCAGTTACCATTTAAGTACTACTGTACAGTTCCTCAAATAAAATTAATTTTCTCAAAGCTGCTCACTGAAAAGAGGTATACCATACTGACACCTTTGCATTTATTTAGTTAAAGTGCTACTACGACCAAAATTGCACCTTTTCTTTTCTCCTCAGAGGTTGAAAGTACTTACCCTAAGTAACAAATTTGCCAAATCTCTTAACGCAAAACTCGATCGAGAAGTAATATTATTTTCCCTGTATATTCACAATCTAAACGGCCACCATTCTTCGAACTACAGAACTCCGCTCGTAGAAGAAGAAACTGGGTCGAGAACAGAAGTGACATCAATGACTCAACAAATGTGGCTAATTTGGTATGCTGAGAGGGAGTTGTTTTTCTGGTTCCACAGGAAAGAAGGAATAAAATTCGAAAGAATTGTTCCCCAGCTTTCTTTTGCGTATTTCTTGTAAAGGCATGCCTTCGCGATGTTTTCGAAGTGAGTCGATGACGTCACAACTAAAACCACTGTAGTTATTTTTGCGGGCTCTCCAATGTGTTATAAAGAATTGGCTCACGTTCTCAAACTTCAACTTGTTTAATTAGCACATTGTGAACTCACAAACAACTTACAAGCAGCCATGGCGAGGAAAACCAGAGAGAGACAAAACAAGTTGGCGCGCACGTGGAAATACTGAAATCTGATTGGACACTAAGACAATGCAATATCGTCACACCCTTCCTTGTTTTAAGAAAAGAAAGTAATCACTTCGTAACAGGAACGAACAAGTAGCTAAGCACTTAACGATAATGTAACCGAAAGCTCTAAACGCAGTGTCTTTCTAACAATGTCTTTAGTAACAGCTTAGTCAAAATCACTTAGATACAACAGTCTTTCAAATGGCTAGGTGGTCTGGAGGTCCGACCACTACGAGTAACTGGTTAACCCACTGGCTTTAAAGGCATAGACGATGTTGAAACATCTGCAGGATTAGGACTTGAGTTAGGTTGTCCTGTTTCTGTGGGCCTTTTGGGAAGTGGAGATTCCTCAAATTCCTGTAAGGTTCCTGGCACTGGTTCATTAGGAAGGGGTGGTGCAATGGGTGTTATATCTGGTATGCTGGGGCTCACAGGGTTGTTACTGTTACTGGAACCTACTGGTTCTTTGCTGCTTCTGAGATGTCTCTTATTTCTTCTAAAAAGTCGACCATCCTCAGTTCTCACATCATATGATCTCACATCGACTTGCTTTTCTACTCGCGCCTTGTACCATTGGTCAGACTTATCTGTTGGCTTGACACGCACAACATCTCCACTGTTTAGGGGTGGTAGTTCTTTAGCACTAATATTGTAGTATTTTGCTTGCAACTGTTTCCTTCTGAAGAGTTTATCTGGGACCTCTTCCACTATCTTGGGCTTTAGTAGTTAACTGGTGGTTGGTATCAGTGTTCCATGTCATAATTGGTCGCAAATTGCTGGAAATCATGGGAGTTGAATGGTGGACCATTGTCACTCATCAGCTTAATGGGAATCCCATGCCTCAAGAAGTGTTCTTTTAGGGTATGAATGATTTCTCTGGCAGTCTTGTCTTTGAGTGGGTCGATCTCAAAGTAGCTTGAGTAGTAATCCACAGTGCAGAGATAATCTCCATTGTCAAAATGAAAGATGTCAACTCCAACTGTTTCCCAGGGACGGCTTGGGATCTCATGAGAGATTAGTGGTTCTTTGGGCTGTTCTCTCTTGTAGCTGGCACAAATCTCACACTTGGAGATGTAATCTTTAATTTCAGCAGGCATTCCCGGCCAATAGACAACTTCTCGAGCTCTGCGAAGGCACCTTTCAATACCAGAGTGTGCACCATGTAAATGTTCACGGATTTTAAAGGATCCCTTCCAACCACAATACATTGCGCGCGCGATATGTGAAATCCGCCATTTTCTCTGCCATCCGGTATTGGACAAGTCGTGAAGTGGAAAGAAATCCTCGTTCATCCGAGTACATTTGCCTCACTGAGGTCTTGAATTTCCTCAATCGCGTTCCAAATTTATTGTTCTTTCTATTTGACTAGTTATTTCTTAATTATTTTTTCTGTTTGGGCGCGCAGGGTATTGTGGTTGGAAGGGATCCTTTAAGTCTGAGACTTGATGGAATCCGGCATTGAAGACCTTTGAAGAGAACTCCATCCTGGGCTGTCAGTTCATCTCGGACATCAAAGTAGGGGTGAAGTTCCATTGGCAGATCATCTTTCTTCTCTGGCCAGCCCTTTAGGATAACTTGTGTGAGGGACTGTAGGACAGGGTCGGCTGCTGTTTCTTGCTGGATCTCTGCAAGTTGTAGTTCTGAGATGGCTAAGAAATCGACAGCATGGACACACTCAACCTCTTTTTCAGTCGGGGAGTGATTGGTGGTTGACAGATAGGCTTGGGACAAAGTATCTGCTAAATACATTTCAGGACCTGGCTTGTAACGAATCTCTACATCGTATTGTTGTAGTCTCAGGAGTAGGCGCTGAAGTCATTTCGGTGCTGACGCTAAGGGTTTCTTGCAGATAGTCTCCAATGGCTTATGGTCAGACCACAGAACGACTCTTTTACCATAAACGAAGTGATGGTTATGCTCCACTCCAAATACTTGGGCTAGTAATTTTTTCTCCATTTGGGAATAGTTCTTCTCACTGGCTGTGAGAGCTCTACTCGAGTATGATACAGGTTGCCCATTCTGCATTAATACAAATCCAATACCACTGGAGGATGCATCTCCGTGGCCTTCCACAGGTTCAGCAGAATTAAAATATCTCAGGACTGGAGCTGAAGTGACAGCATGCTTGATACTTTGAAACGCTTCTTCTTGTGCTGCTGACCAACTCCATTCAACATCCTTGTGGGTTAATCTTCTTGGTGGCTCAGAAAGTTCTGAGAGCTGGTTTAGAAACTTGGACAGGTAATTCACTAGGCCTACTAGTCGTCTAACTGCAGCTACATCGTTTGGTCTGTCCATTTTCAGTATGGCATCGACTTTCCTTGGGTCAGGTTTCACTCCTTCAGGTGTAAGAACATGACCAATGAAGGGGGTTTCTGAACACTTCAGTTGTAGCTTCTCTCGGTTAAGCTTCAAATTTCTGTCCCTGCATCTGTCCAACAGCCTCACCAAATTAGTATCATGACCTTTCACAGCTTCGTCAATGCTTGTACCATGGCCTATAATAAGGATGTCATCTGCAATCTTGTATATTCCATTCACGCCTTCTAAATTCTGATCCAGTTTTCTCTGAAAGTATTCTGGTGCGGGAGAAATTCCAAAAGGCATTCGCAGGTATCTGTATCGGCCCCACGGAGTTTGGAATGTCGTTAGCCTACTGGATTCTTCATCTAACTGTATTTGCAAAAAGCCATCTTTAAGGTCTGCTTTGGAAAACACTTTAACATTGGTTAACTCCGGCAGTATGTCTTCAATGACTGGTAGCGGGTAGTGACCTCTTTTCAGGGCCTTGTTGAGATGCTGAGGGTCAATGCATACTCTGAGCCTGCCATTTGGTTTTTCTGTAACAACTAGACTAGACACCCAGTCGGTTGGTTTTTCTTCCTTAACTTTTACACTTGCTTTCTCCAGGCGAGTCAACTCATCTTTTGGCCTATCTTTCAACGTTAGAGGCACGCGGCGAGGGGGCATAATTGCAGGTGCAACAGTCATATCTACTTCCAGGTGAAGAGCTCCTTCCATACATCCTAAGCCTATGAATACATCGCTGTAAGAAGTAGTAACTTCCTCCATGGTTAGACCCTGACAGGCACTTTTAACCACTGTCTCAGTAACATTTAAGATGTTTTCGTGCTAAACGGTGATCAATCCCATTTGCTGAGCTGATGTAGCCCCACGAAGTGGAGTGTAGTCTTCATCGATGACCACAAACGGAACACGGTATTTCTTCTGATTTTTCGGGTTGCGCAACTGAATTTTTGCCACACCCTGTACCTTTAAGTTAGCTTTAGAGTAGGTGGTTAATTTTACTTCGGTTGTGTCAACCACAGTACCTTTCGGCAGGAATTTCCGAGGTAACACATTACATGAAGCTCCGGAATCAACTTGCATCTTCACTAACAAATCTTCGATTGCAAAGTACGTGAATATTTTACTCTTGTATTCGGACATTTCCACGGTATTGACAGCATTTTGAGAGGACACAGACAAGATTTCTTCTTCAGATGAGTAACTTGGGTTATCGCTGTCGGCAAGCTGATGGACCTTTCTGGGCTTGGATTTTTGGGAAGGCTTCTTGGATTTGTTTCCACATTTTACAGCAAAGTGATTAGGTTTTCCGCACGAAAAGCAGATTTGACCATTTGCGGGGCATTTCGCTCTATTACGCTCATGGTGACGGCCACAAAACTTACATTCCTCGATGAGCTGGTTGTTATTAGGGAGTTTCGTCTTTTCCTTGCGGGAAGTTGAGTTTTTAGACTCTGATTTCGAGACTAAATCAATCTCACCCAAGTGCTGGCTCGGCGTCATTTCTTTGTGCTGTGCCGACGTAGCTTCCGCGGCTCGGCAGATATCTACACATTTCGACAGAGTAAGCCCAGATTCTTGTAATAATTTCCTTCTAACAGCGTTTTCTCTGACTCCACAGACAATTCTATCGCGAATTAGATGGACTCTTAAGGTTCCAAATTCACAAGTTTCGGCGAGAGCTTGCAAAGCAGTCACAAACGTATCTTAACCTTCTGATAGAACAAGGAAATCGAGGAACAGAAGCATCAGTAAAAGAGCTCGGTTAAACGCAACTTTTGGGCAAACATCATCACATCAACTCTCCTTTCAGACTAGTGCAATACTTGCCCTCTCTTAGGAAAAGCAAGTAAAGTTTGTGAAATGTTTATGACTGCGATGCCCCGGGTTGCTTGTTGCAAATACAATAAAGTGGAACTCCTTTAATACGACCACCTTCGGGTCATGGAAAATTGGTCGTATTAACGAGGTAGGGCAAATGAGTGGGCTTTTGTTCGGGCCACGAAAAAGTGGTCGAAATAACGGGGTGGTCGTATGGCGGGGTTCTACTGTACTACAGCACTAAAGAGGCACTAAAAGAAATTAGCCTGGCACGTACTGTTTGCGTTTTCTTACTTGGATATGTTGTCCGATATAACTCCGTTCATTACATTTTTGGACTAACGCTCTGCTATATAGTCCTATATGTTACCAGCTAGCAGTCCGCATGGATTGTGATCCGCCATTTTGGATGTCGTGAGCGACCAAGCAATATTGGCACCTCCTCTCCCCTCCCCCTTAATCTAGCGTTATGATTGAGTGCTTGGGTGGGGAAGACAGAGTTGGGATGTTTCAAGGCTGAATGCTGTAATATTTGCATTGTTTCGTTCCCTCAGACTTTTTATTTTATCCCTTTTAGAAGCATAGACTTGTACGCCAGCGCACTCGTTCGACTCTTACTGATTTTATTTTTATGTTTTTAAAAATCTGACCTCCTGTGGGCCATAGGGTGGGCTATAAGGTAGGCCACAAGGTAGACCATAGGGTAGGCCACAGGATAGGCCATAGCCTACACCATGGCCTTGGTCACGGCCTACCCCACGTTTTTTCCACACCCCTTTTCTAGACTGTCGAAGGAATGATGTCTGTGTTTACATATCATACTTACTGTGTATACATCATACAATATCGTTATACAATGGTATTCTTTTTCATTGGTGGTATGGTAGCACCACAGGTCATAGGATACATGATTTAATTCATTAGCTTTAGTGAGTAGCAAGGTTGGTGCTACATTCCCAGATGCATCCAGAATGCGCTTCTGGTTTTAGCCATGTGCTGGGTTATTTTATCATCTATGGCTGGTAATTAATTACCGGGGTTAGTTACTTAAATCTAACTTGTAAGATTAAAGGAAACAAACACGAATTATTTTCGAACTCTTTGTTATCGTTGGTTGCTGTGGCCTTAAGCGCTGATTAGCACAACTGAACTAAGTTGGAAGTGTTTGATTCCTATAATGTGAATGATCTATTTATTTTGTTAGTAAGAAACCATTAATAGAATTGGTATTGAGAAAGTTATTCCTTTTTTCAGTAAAACAAGGCACCCCAACAAATGATGAACTGGAGAAACTAGGGAAAGAAATTGCTGAAAAGTGGATGCAGCTGGGGCGTCGCTTGAGAGTTGAGGAGCCAAAACTACGGGATATAGAACTAAGTCACCGGCAGCTGTGTGAGAAAGGATACAACATGTTACTGGCATGGAAACAGAAAAATGGTTCCGCTGCAACTTACGAAATTTTGAATGCTGCATTACAGCATGAACTCGTACAGCGAAGAGACCTGGCGGAACAGTTTTGTCTTAATTAGGCCTTTACACAATTATTCGGATATTTTAGGAGATATTTAGAAGTTTCCGAGATAGTTTGAAAATTTTAGGATATTTAGAGAGCTTTGGAATATTTAGAAAAATTTAGAGCTTTTTTTTTAAACTGTTTTCCAGCTTTTCCTCGCTATTTTCTTGACAGAATACTCAGTTCTATCATTCTGTGCTAGAAATAAACCAGTTCAGGGGTTTCCCATTTGGTTAATGTTTCCATATCACTAGCAGCCATTTGTCTAAACTGCGGATGCTACAAACAATGAGCCTGAACCTTCTTCAAGCTCTGAGTCTACTCCTTCTGCTACGGGAAATCCTTCAATACCTGAAATACGTAGAGAAAGAGAAGTAGTTTTACTGCTGGACCGACTGAGATCACCAGCTGCAAACACTAAAGACTCTTTACTGCTGGCTACAAGCCAACAAGCTTAGCCTAACTGTGACGAAAACTGAGTTTATGGTCATCGGCTCTCACTAGGAATTCGAAATTCTTGCAGAGAACTATGACCATATAAGCATCAACTTACAAGACCAAGCCGTTATCAGCAGAGTTGATCACGCTAAATCGTTAGGTATCGTTATTAACAATCGGCTTTCCTGGTCTAACCTATTTCCGCAATAGGTGTCTTTAGATGTATCAGGCCTCTAATTTCCGAATTAAATCTACTGCCGTACTAGTTTACAACACCTTGATCCAACCGGACCTTGATTACTGTAGCCTCGTTTGGGACGGTTTTTAAGTAATCAATTGAGCAGCAAACTGCAAAATTACAGAACTGGGCAGCTAGTGCAATTTTAAAGGTCGATTACGATACTAGCTCAAATCTGCTTCTCGAAAAACTAGACATTGGAAATGATAGGAAAAAGGGTGCATGTTGTTGAAATTGAGAGATTTCTTTATGATTTTGTCTTCTGTGATCGGGTATGTGCTGAAAGTTAGATCCCTTTCCGGCCTTGTTGGCTGCGTCCAGATATTTCCAACTACTTCCGAAGCAAGCTAAAGCCGATCTTCACGGCAGTCATGCGGTGTTATTTAAAAAGCCAAGGAAATGTGAAGATATTTAAGACTTAGAATGAGCATTAATCTTTAATGTATACCTAACATTCAAACAACCTTTGACGAACCTAGTACGTAAGTAAGAAACGTAGACCGCTGGTTTTCTATCAGGAAACTGATTGAAGCTATTCTTTGGTGGATGTGAAGTATGGAGCGTGTTTGAGCTAGTTTCAATCATGATTGCTTTAAAAGATTCAGTGCAATTAAATTGAGTGAAAGAAGGGAGACTGTGTTGAACAAATATTACCATAACTCTGAAATGCAAGAAAATTTGTTTGCTACTTCCAATCTTGTAGTAATGAGAAGCGGAGCGCTCATCTTTTTCTCAGTATTGTTTTCGCTGCACGTTCAAAACTGCTAAGAGAATGTCATTTCTGTATTGAAGGTATGGCGTTGCTTAATGTTCCTTATATAAGGACTGACTAGGATAATTCCCTTTCAAGCAGACAATAAACATGGGAATATACAAGGTAGAATATTAACATTATTTGCTAATTACATGTACATTTCCAGGTATATTGAGTTCTAAAGGCACAAAAAGTACATGTTGTACTGAGCGTCTTACAAAGTTTGTACCTAATCAGGCAGCTAAAACTCAGTTAGCTCTATGGTTTGTCCTCATGCCACTTCATACCGTACACAGAAGAACTGCGTCAACTTGTCTGGGTAATCATCTGGTGATGAACCTTTCAAGAAGAAAACGTCAAGTCCTAAATATTTGTAATCACTTGAGTAACTCTTAGCTTCAGTTGCGGTAGTTCATTATGTTCCTCTTTAGCACTTAAAAAATTATCTCTAACCAATTTTATTATTGGTCGTTAAAGGCAAGGAGCCAATCCAAATAACTTCCCCTCAATAAATATGCGAAAATATAGGTTTTAGTATATATTTCATTTTGCATGTACATACTCTTCTCCTCTCCTTAAGCTGAAAAACTTGAGTGGCACTTCATGCTTACAGCCTCCTCCAAAGAGGGCCGTCTCATCCAGCTTTGTGGATTTGTTCTTGGAGTGGAGATTGGACCCAGCTTGAAACTGGTTACATTGCTCCTACCACAAAAAACTTTTAACTTAAATTTTCAACTTCCTTCACACCTTTCCAATTGAAGGTTTCAAATTAAACCATACTTAATGAAGATAATAAACAGTTCAGTATTGTTCTTGAAGCTCACAATTCACAAGGTTCCTGTAAAGTTTACATACTAGCAAACTAGCAAACTAACAATATATTTGAGCAACATGTGTTTTGGAATGGACTAGTACAATTAGAAATTAAAACTCACATGATGGAAAAGAAGGCAAGGAAAAAATTAGCAGAAAACAATCATCACTTCTCAATTTGTAATCAAATTCAAACTTAGACAACAAAATAAATTTACTGCTTCACAACCCCTCCTCTTTTATTTGGGCTTGGGACCAGCAAGAGTGATGGTAGACACCCCTGGCAGAGTTAATTGTGCAAGCATATATCAATATATTACCTTTAAAGACCATAAATTAATTACAAAAAAAGAAGAAACAAACTTTACTTGAAAAAGAAAGGATAAAATCAAAGAAAAAAGAGAGGGCTGCAATAAAGGTTATGTACTGTTCTTAACCTGAATATTCATAAGGTTCCTGTAAAGTTAACATAACAAACTAACGATATATTAGAGCTACATGTATTTTGGGCACACTTATAAGCAGCCAGAACCAAAGTAACCAACCCTTCAAACTGTACTATATTTGATTCATACAACACCTTCATATATAATAATAATAAAGACTAAAAATAATAAAGACTTTATTTATACAGGGTAGCATGTAATAGCCACAGGCTAATAAACTTGTGGCCCTGACTTAATCAACTAATTACAAGTTAAAAAAAAAAACACTTAAAATTACCAAAAGAAAAACATGCAAAGAACATAATTGTTACTTTTGGTATCTCGTTGCAATGGTTAAGTAGTAGCATAAGTAATACTGGGTAACAAAAGGTAAGAATAAAGCAACAACACACAAAATAAGGGGAAGAGATAGTCTTAGTTAACACACCGTTGACTTGTTGCCTGGTCTTTAGCTGTAATTAGCTAGAAACCTATCTACTTTTTCTTGGCTAATAAACAGTTCCTCTCCATGCTTGGAAGACTTTCGACTGGTTCCAGCACTGCATTTGCAGACACATCCAAACAATGCATCAATGGAGACATATGAACTTCCATTCTTCTACAATCAAATGCAAAAAAGCAAAATTACAAATGTCATGTTAGAAATATTTCTTAAGCCAAAATAAATTAAAAAATGAGGAAATAGCTCTGGCTGAGAAGATCCAAATTGATGTTTCTTGTGTAAAGTAATATCATGTCATTCATTATGCCTATACATATACAATGACTTTCTCAGATTTACTATCATGGTAGACATCAGTCACTGAAGGATAACTCTCACAAACCTTAGGACATGCAAGACATTCATGATTATTCTCTTAACAAGGATTGAAATACTTCAGATTGGTCAACATGCTGGACATAAACCGGAACTCACAGAAACAATCTCTGGCAAGGAGCCGGTAGATGTCCTTTATCTACAGAAGAACAAATCATTTATTTATTGTATAACTTAAGAAAAAAAATTGTATTCCTGAGCATAAGATAAAAAACTTCTAAATGAATACTTACATAAACCTTGAAAGTAGGTGGGACCAACCATTGTAGTGCCTGACAAATTGACTTTAAAGATACCCTACATTCTAGGAAAATGTATTGGAGCAGGACCATGAATCCAAGGTCAAAGGCTACCTGGGGTTGTTTTGGTGTAGATGGCCAGAAACCATTCCTGACCAGGGTTATGGCTTCTGGTTCATGCTCACAGCATTTGATTTTAATGAGATGCTGCTTCCCTGTTCAAAGACAAACAACATAGCATGTCTATGCTGCTCTTCTTCTATTGTTTATCAATTCCCACCCATGCTCAAAAGAGTGATAGTTATTCTCATGAAAATGAAAAAAGACTCAAAAAATACAAGCTTCTGCAATATACAGACACCTGTCTAGGTTAGAATAAACCAGACTTAGTAATGGAAAATTTGCAGTTAACTTATTAGTTACTCTCTGTAATGTCCTTGTTACAAAACTTTCTAAACCAATATAATCAACACCTTAAAACCAGTAAAAACAGAAACAAAGACCTTCCTAGAAGAGGTAACCTAAACATTTAAATAAAAGAAAAGAACAAGAAAAAATGAAACCTATCTCAGAATAATTATAATAGTTACAAATTGCACTGCTGTCAGTTACTTACCATGCAAACCAACAGCTATAATATCACGCACATATCCATGATCCAAGTTGTGAGGTGTAGTCCAGACACACTCCTCAAACTGATATGGTACAAATCTTTCATCCTAACAGTATATTATATCCTTTGTTATTAGGTGACTATAAATCACATACCCCTTAAATCAGCCAACTCTTTCAAAATGTCCAAAAACGGACTTAACTACGTTCTGAATCCAGGGAAAATGACATGTACATTTGCAAGAAAACATAATGCTCCCTGCTCTCGCTTTCTCCTCTGTACAAAAATGGGACAGGTTTTACTGACATAATACACATTGAAGTTGAGAAAAACTACATAAGTTTTAAAAAGTAATAGTGCAGTAACAGTAAGAAAAGAGAGGAAAGGATGCCGCCCTGAAATAAAACCACAAGACAATGTACAACAAACGAAACTGGCAAACGGCCAGAGTAGACATGCAATTGGGTTTCACAACATAATTGAATATTTAAAGGGTAGCTGACGAGATTGTGCTCCAAAAAACTTAAATTCACCTTCCAAACTTCTGGTTGATGAAGTGATTTACCTCCTGCGTGAACCAAATTGATGTGCTTTTCACACATAAAGTGCCCAGGACTGCAGTCAAGGCATCTGCCGCATGCCTTTTCTTCGCAAAAAGGAATGACACACATGTGCTCCAAAGGCAAAGCCTGTCTTGTCAAGAGTGCAAGCAGCTCTCTTGCATTGAGCCAGGACGCTGCCAGCGTGGCTTTCCTTTCATGGTAAGCTTTCACCTTGCGCCTCAGCCGTACTTTTGTAACCTTTGATTTTTTTTTAGTTCTTAAGCCATGAGGTTCGTCGATATGGGGAAGGTCTTCTTGATCTGGAGAAAAACCTCTGCCCGTGCTCCAAGAAGATCCGGCGGCCACAGACGTTGAATCAATAAATTGCTGGGCGGCATATCGAACAGGAACACTAAACTTCGCCTTCCTCGCAGCTTTTCCCCCTTTGAAAGTTAGTAAATTCAATTTTTTTTTTCGATCTAAAATCTCGTTTAGGAGGCGTAATGGAAATCGCGTTTCAAGGGGTTAGCTGGCTGTGATACCAGGCCTTGGTTTCCTTCATCTCACGATAGGTAAATAGGCCCTACTTTTCGAGCGAATCGGGTGTGGGAACTTAAATCATGTGACCTAAGAGAAGCTACTACGCAGCTTCAAATCCCTCCCTCTTGATGCGGAAAAGTGGGCTTTGATGGAGTAGACTTTAAAGCAAGGGAGTTTTTGCATCAGTCATGGGTTGAGTTCCTTAGTTCTTTAGCTTGTAATCATGTCTTCGAGTGATTGGTTCATCCGAAAGGTTGTGGTCATAACTTTTAGAGGCTTTTAGCCATGGAAACCTGTATGTAGCAACAATCCACATGTGCCCGAGTGATCAAAGGTATGCGATTAGGGAATTACGACTTTCCATCGTTTCGGGGACCGTTCGATGCCACTTTTCAGATTTAAAGTTTTTCTGGTTATTTCTAAATGATTAACTGTTCCTTCACGTTATGTCCAAGGTTGTAGTGAGGAAACATGCAAGTGGTCATCAATTTGAAATCTCAGACCTCACGAGGGTCATCCTCGGTGTAAAAACCTGACAAGGGTTTTTTTGTTTCATGAGGTATTGTTTTGCTGTACGCTATTGTTTATAATGTTTTGTTGTCTTTGTTTTACGTCACTCGTGAGCTTCACAGGTTTTTACACCGAGGATGAGCCCCTCACGAATGTGCTGAGTAGGGCTTGCGTTTGCGTCGTCTGGAAACTCGCTTAAAGCTGTTCTTTTTGCCAACTTAACACATTGACACCTGACACTCGCCTCGCGCGAGAACGCTTTCCCCCTACCTCCCCTACTAAGTGGAGTTTTGTCCCCAATCTTCCTCTATAGTTTGGAGATCAATAACCCAATCAGCATCCGTTGTTTGTGCATATATTTTGTCGACTTTAGGGGGTACTAGAGGGGCATTATTCTATGCGTCTTCACTAAATGATCAAATTTGAAAATATGGCGTCCACGCGGCCGACCCTCAAAATTTTCAGGTCGGATTTTTCATTTATTTGCGATCGAGTTAGACCTTGTGGAATTCAAAATGTAAAGTAACAATGCTATAGAATACTCTGCTTGGAAAAGAATGGATATCCAGGTCTTAAAAGTGATAGATTAAGCTCTCAAGTCAACGACACTACGATTCTCTAAGGTGATGCGAATTATGGATGTACAGTAAAAACCGCACTTTCGGACTTCAAGCAGGGCCTGGCGACAATTTGACGATTTGATGGCCCGGTAAATATTATGTTTGAGTAACAATGTGTTCAAAAAGTAGAAGATTTTGCCTCAAATCGAAGTTTTTTTCAGAATTTTCAACATAACGCTGCGCAATTTCTGGCCATGAAGGCAAGTAAACAATGATCTAAGCATGATGAATTCTACCGCATGGGCTTTGTACATGTAAGAAATTCGTACGTTTTTCTATGGCAAGCCAAAGCGGACAAAAGCGTATTGAGTTTGACACACGATAGTTGAGTTGTATACATGATAGTCCAAAAGACTATACGATGCTCGAGAATAACTCTATTTGTTAGGCGGAATAAATGAACAACAATTGAGATATATAAGCGGTATTCGAGAATTATGAGCAATAATCGAGAATATTCTAAACTTTATAGCGCAGTCGAGATTTTATTTGCAATAGTCGAGATTTTATATACGATGGTCGAGATTTCCAACTATAATTTTGGTCAGCTCCTCTGTTTTGCACCATAAAATGTGCCACATCTACATTTTCTACACCGTGATCACCTCTTACCTGAGATGGCAGGCTAAACTCCTGAACACTATCTTGGAAATACTGCAGCATTGTTACAGCTCTGTTATTTGAGCAGCAATGCAGATAAATGACTACTCGACTGAAGCCATCTTTGCAGCCGTGAATGATTAGAATCAACCATGCTACAGATGGCTTGGACACTGAACATTAGACACACGGCGGCAGATTGCATATCTTTTCCGTATGCTTCTCCCTACTGGATCTACTCGGCAAAGACTTTCTCTTATTCTCGTTCTTTGAACGTGGATTTTCGGCCTTCCCTTTAAACTACCAGAAACCATTCCTGACCAGGGTTATGGCTTCTGGTTCATGCTCACAGCATGAAAGACCTACTGAAACGTTTTAGCATTCTGAAAAGGTGTAGTAACAAGTTCGATTGTTTGGTGAACGAAATGCTTTTCATCAGAGACTTAAAACCCACTCTGAACGTGCAAAGCGATTCAATTCGCGCAAAAGTATTTGTTTAATTAGTTCGTAACATATTTATGCTAATTTAGTGTTACACCTTGCCACAAACTTCATTTTTTATTTCTCCTTGACAATGGCGTCATGATGACACCGAAACGTTGGTTTTTATCGTTAGTTTTTGCTAGTCTATGTTTAAATAAGTTTAAAAAAAACTACGTACAGTGTGCAAGGCTACAAATGTGTTTCTTATGGCATAATTATCTATAGTTTTTGAAATAATAAAGTATGTGAACTTACCTCATCTGTTTTCTGTAGTTATTTATGCCTTTTTAGGTGAAACAACTTGTTAGGGTCAGTTTGCCCCTCTGATCCCCCCCTGGTGCAGATCACCTGATTTTTGCTACCATGTGCTCAAGAAATTGTGTTGTGTGCTGTTTTGTGTGTCTCTACAGGCGAAAGTTTGTTTCTTCAGTCATCTTTTACCCTTTGATGTTGATGATTTATTTGAGCCCGGAGATGCCCAAAAATATGCGAGTCGTCGCATATTTTTTGTAATTTGCTGAGCAACAACTTCCCCCATTATGGAAGCTGGCGAAAGTGGTACCCATTCGTAAACAGAAACCTGTTGAAGTCATCAACAAGCACTTATGACCCATTTCCCTCACACCAATAATTTCCAAATTAGCTAAAGACTTCATGGTATCTGCGTTCATCGGTCCGGCTGTGTTGAAAATTATCGATCCCGACCAGTTTGGAGCCTTAACGAAATCCTCCACGGCCCTAGCTCTGACGTCCATGCTCCATTACTGGACGCGCGCAACTGATGGCACGGGATCTGCAGTCAGGGTGGTCCTGTTTGACTATCGCAAAGCTTTTGACTACATTGACCATCAACTGCTCACTCATAAAATTTACAGACTTGATATCCCTTGGGGTGTAGCACGTTGGGTAGTCGACTTCTTAGTGCATCGCTACCAACGCGTAAAATTATCTGCTGATTGTTTCTCTGAGTGGGGCCCCGTACCAGTTGGTGTACCTCAGGGGACAAAATTGGGGCCATGGCTCTTCTTGCTAATGATAAACGATCTAAGAATTCCCCAGGTTAAAACTTGGAAGTACGTTGATGACACGACGGTGGCAGAGATTGTACGGCATAACGCATTACGTGACACCCAAACCGCTGTTAAAGTGGTGGAGGATTGGTCCAAAGCACAGAAGATGCAGCTTAACGCTGACAAATGCAAAGTTATGGTCATCGACTACAAAAGGCAGAAACACCATTTCACTCCCCTCTTGGTAGATGGCAAAGAATTAGAGATGGTAGAGTCGGGTGGGATCCTAGGCATGACTATTTCATGTAACCTTAAGTGGAACAACCACATCAATGATGTTATAAAAAGAGCAAACAAACAATTATACTTATTAGTCCTCGTGAAGAGAGCCCGCGTTCCAGTGGATGACATAATTAATTTTTATTGTACAACTATACATCCTGTTCTGGAATACTGCGCACAAATATTCCATCATGCGTTACCTGCGTATCTTAGTCATGACATTGAAAGGGTCCAAAGACGCGCATTATCCATCATTTCACCAGAACTGTCATTCCATGACTCTTTAGAAAGGCACGGTTTAGCTTCGCTCTATGACAGACGCATTAAATTATGTATGGATCTGTTTTTGTCTGTCTCAAATCCATCTCACAAATTATATAATTTGCTGCCAGATAGACATCTTTCAGCTTACAATACTAGACACCAGCGCGTTTTTAACATGCCGCGCTTTCACACTGATCGTTTAAATCTTCATTTATCCCAGCTATGTGCACGTGTGCTAACCTAGATTTTTAGCTATTCCACTGCTGTATATTAGTTATAGTTGTTATAATTAGTAATTTTGTTTAGGTCTTAGCATTTTTTTAATTGGTTGTCTTATATAGTCCTATATAAGGCAGTCTTATTTCTATACCAAAACTTGATCATGAGATGTTACATGACTATTTTGGCGGGAAATTTGTGGCAATCTGATTTTTTTCGGATCTGGTCCAGGTTTTGTCAATCGGATACAATCTGATCCAGGTTTTGTTAATCCGGTCCTGGTTTTGTCAATCCAATCCAATCCGGTCCAACTTTTGTCAATGCCCGGCTGCAGGAATTCTTTCTCACACATGAGCCTCAAGCAGTGTCAGTCCTTTTCCCGATGTAGCTTGATTTTTTCATCTACACTTTCTTGAGGTTTGATGTTTTCAATGTTGATGTTTCCATCTAGAAATTGAAGTGGACTTGAACTTTGAAAGAAATTGAAGCATTTATTTTAATTTAACAATATCCCGTCTGCGAAGCTGCCTGAAAAAAAACCAAAAATTGAAACCAACACCATATCTTTGTCTACAAAACATCTATAAAGTGAAAAAAAAAAATTAGTGCACTAATTAACAAATGGTAAACACCACAGCGTACACTATTGAGTTATGGATGCACGCGGGAGGTTGCTAAGCACGAAAGAAGCGTAAGAGTCGCTCGAGGCGACAGCCGAGAGCGACTCTAGCTTCTTGAGTGCTTAGCAAACCTCCCAAGTGCATCCATAACTCAATAGTGTACGCTGTGGTGTTTACCATTTGTTTTATAACATAACATTGATACATTGTAGCTAAAGAGTTCCCGTTTATTTAACAAATCTTACGCGACCAGAAAAAACAAGCGCGCGCGGAAAAATAGTCTTTGCATTTGCTCACGTCAGCAGCGTACACCCATGGGCAAATGGGGAACGCTAAATTGACCAATCAGAGCGCGCGCTTTACTTTGGTTATGTTATAATTAGTTGTCTAATTAAAAGCAATATAGGACAAGGCTTGCAACCACACTCAGGTTTTCAGCAAACTTACCTCCCCTATTTCAAACTAGATTTAATTCTAAAATATTAATGATCTGATGAATGTGATAACAGTTGCTCTTCCATTGATAATGTGTCCTATCTTGTCCAAATTCTAACTTCATCCCTCCAGTATTATCCAAGAAAATTGCTGAAAAGGTTAAAAAAAATATAGCTTTCTGGCTATGATTGGTGTTAACCATAAGGACCAAAGGAATTTGAGCAGTGGGGTTTAAATCAATCAGTGTCTCAGGTTGTTTAGGGTTATTAATACTTCTCTCAATCTCCTCACTTCCCACAATAAATTAAATATCATTAACATTTCTTAATCTGATTTTTAGGCAGTCCGAGTCTTCAGTTGAAACCCTGTCTAAGTTCAGGATGTATGCAGAGGGTTGTGTTCAAATGATTTACTATTGGTATGTTTTAGTATAATTAAGTGTTGTTGTTAACTGTCTGTTTTTAAAAGGATATCATTCCTCTCAAGTATTGACTGTTGAGATATATTTTTCAACACCAAATTAATTTAAGCAGTCGCAACAATATTTGTGAGAGGAAATAAAAAGATTTAATGGACTGTGAACTCACTTTTTAATTTTTTTTTTCAGCTTAATCTTTCAAATTTAAAAGCTCTCTGTGATGTCAAGACTACACAAGGTAGTAAGAGGAATGGTATAAAATGTACACTATTACAAATACCAACCCTACGCTTTGACAAACATTCATCCACATCATTATTTTATCTCCTAAATGTCATCTATGAAACTGCATGTACCAATTTCAAAGTGAGTTGAAAGCGAATACCTTTTGAGCATAACTTTCACTGTAATGGTTGTTATCAGTGAGTAATATAACAGTGACAGAGTAGATCTCTAGGGCAACTTAATATTCTCCTGTTTTAAATATATCTCAATATACTTGCAACTGACTTTGTGGCATAAGATAAAACTCAACAGCAAGGTTACTAAAGAACTGACTTTAAATATTGAGTGGGCATCCATAATTGTGATTTGTTACTGTTTTCCAATTTATTACCAATAGCATTCTTGTTTTGTTGTTGTAGGATTCCACTATTCCTAGTGTAGCCTCTACATCACAGGAAGGCCAGGAAAACAGGACACTGCAAGTCACTCTTCTGAGTACTGAGTGGAAATCGTCAACTGAGGGAGACTTGTCAACTATCAACCGAGAGCTAGCCATCCAGTTAGCTAAACACTCTAATGTTGATGTTAGTGTCTTACTACCAAACTGCAGTAAAGACGACAGGAGTGGTGCTGAAAGTCACAATGTGAAAGTCATTGAAGCAGATAGAGTTCCTGGTTTAAAGCCCATTTTCTGCCTGTCATCTCCTCCCAGAAACCATATAATGGACTGTGTTATTGGTCATGGAGTCCACCTTGGCCAACAAATTGCACTCATCAAGGGAAATCCACATTATTGTCACTGCAAATGGATTCAAGTTGTTCACTCTGCTCCTGAAGAAGTTGGAATGTACAAAAACATTTCAGAAGGTGAACAAATGCAGCAGACAGAAATTGAACTTTGTAAGATGGCTGATCAAGTAGTTACCATTGGACCCAAGCTGGCAGATGTTTACAAGCGTTACCTTTGTCGTGGTAAACAACAACAAAATGTTTTTGACCTTACTCCAAGCATTTTCTCAGAGTTTTTGGAAGTAGAACAATCCACTGAAGAAAGAAGAACATTCTGTGTTCTTGTTATTGGAAGTGGTGACAGCCATGAAGATTTCAATGTCAAGGGGTACGACATAGCTGCTAAAGCAATTGCTGAGCTGAAAGGTGAATCCTATAAACTCAGGTTTATATGCCCACCTGGAGGAAAAGGAGATGAAATGGCAGAAAAGTTGCTCCGCCATGGCATTAGTCGGAATCAGCTTATTGTTCGTAGCTTTAATGATAGCAGAGAAGTCCTAGCCAACTTATTCTGTGAAGTGGATCTTGCAATAATGCCATCCAGGACTGAAGGATTTGGAATAACAGCTCTCGAAGCATTATCTGCTGGTCTACCCATACTTGTCAGTGGCAATTCGGGACTTGGAGAAGCTCTGAAGGAAGTTCCATTAGGCTCCTACTGCGTGGTAGACTCAGAAGATCCCAAAGACTGGGCCAAAGAAATCAAGAATGTATGTCAGAAAAAGAGGGAAGTGCGACTAAAAGAGTCAATGTTTATTCGTGCAAACTATCTTGAGAAGTACAGCTGGGAGGAGCCTTGTAGAAGTCTTGTAGAAAGGATGTACAAACTCACATTTGGTAAGCTAATCTCCTTTAATTTTTTTAACAAAATTTATTTTCATGCAATAAAAATTAATTTTATCTTAGAGAAACTAAAAGTTTATGTGTTAATTTGATGTTTTTGGTGAAGGCAAAAAAGCACAAGAACAGAAAATGCAGTTGCTTTTGATTAATACTAATCACTCAATAGTACTTAAAGCTTAACAGAATCTTGTCTTATCCTCAAGCTTTGTGAATGTAATTGAAAATTAATGCACTCTTCTTTTGTTGCTTATTTGGGTTCATTAGGAAGGCGATCAATCTTTCCAATCAGAGATATGAGGCCAACCTCCATCTTTGTAGCTGATCAGCCTCCCAAACAACTCAGAAAAGGATTGTCTCATGTTGCTCCCCATAAAGTTACAATAATATCAGGATATAATTATAGTATTGATAGACCAATTCATTTTATAACATAACCAAAGTAAAGCGCGCGCTCTGATTGGTCAATTTAGTGTCCCCCATTTGCCCATGGGTGTATGCTGCTGACATGAGCAAAGACTATTTTTCCGCGCGCGCTTGTTTTTTCTGGTCGCGTAAGATTTGTTAAATAAAAGGGAACTCTTTAGCTACAATGTATCAATGTTATGTTATAAAACAAATGGTAAACACCACAGCGTACATTATTGAGTTATGGATGCACTTGGGAGGTTTGCTAAGTACTCAAGAAGCTAGAGTCGCTCTCGGCTATCGCCTCGAGCGACTCTTACGCTTCTTTCGTACTTAGCAACCTCCCGCGTGCATCCATAACTCAATAGTGTGCGCTGTGGTGTTTACCATTTGTTAATCAAAATGGTTCCAAACCTTGTAAGCCCTACAAAGGTCACCACTAGTCCAAAATTTTATGCTAGAATCATGTACCTATGAGCTGGCTTTTACCAGTTGAGTTAACTAATAGAGGACTCTACTGAAATCATTCAAATTGCATTTTGCAGCTGCAGAAGTCCCCTCTAGTGGTCGCTCGCCACAGTCAACTATGGAATGTGTGCGGTCTCCTCATCCTACTATCACTGTATCTCAAGACAAACTCGTTGATCAAAGAAGTTACACTCAGAGTGAGTATTAAGTGCAACAAATAAATTCAATGTTATTTAGGATACTTAACAAAAAGTTCAAGTGAGAATAAAGTAAATTGTAATAGAATTTTGTGGAAGCCTTTCATTTTTTTATTTAGGATTTCTGTTAAATTAAATGTTGTGATCAGAAAATGTTACATTCTCGAAAAATGTGCTGTAATTTAAAACGTAAAAAAATTGTAAAATTGGTATGTTTGGTAGTTAATCCATGGCAGGCCAAAACAGATATCCACCTTCTGAACATTGTCAGAATTCATTTATTGGAGCCAGTGCTTTATATGACAGAGGACTTGTACACCAGAGAAGTTATCCTCAGGATAAGATTGGAACATAACTGGGAATTTTTCCACCATACAGAGAGGATAGTATCTATCTATCTATTGTACCATATGTTTTGAGTCCTAGGTGTTCTGCAGTCCTAGGTACCAGTTCCAATCCTCCTTCTCCACTTGTTTGCCTTGCTTGTAGACATGGTGGTAGTAAGTGTAGCAATTGCCAGAACATACTACAGTTTCCTCAAGAAAGTTTTTCTTAAATATTTTGTCATATACTGCATGTAGGGTGCATTTGTTGTGGTGCGCTATGCATCATGGTCAGGGTAATAAAGTCTCCGGTTGTTTTCCACTCAAATATGAAGTTGTTGTAGCTCTCTTGCTCCCGCTCGAGAAACCTAACCTGGTGTCACGAGCAGGATCAGAAAAACAAACAAACAAACAAACCTCACGCCCAAAAGACTGCCAATGCCACCTGGGAAAATGGGCAAACTGCAACTCCATTCAGTTACTCAAAAGCACACTCGCACTCATCGAACCTGAGGCGCATGGCCAACAGCAGGCCTCTGAAAAAAACTCTCAATGATGATGCGCCTCCAATGATACAACATTAAAGTAACATACAAGAAAGGCACATCACTCCTCATAGCTGATACACTCTCCAGAGCTACACTTACCACCACCAATGACTCCAAGGAAACCAATTTTGCGGTCTTCAGGGCTGACATTGACAAGCACGCGGAAGACCCACAGATCACCTCCCAAACACGTGACGATATCAAAACCTCCTCAGCAAATGATCCTACTTTGTCCGCCCTAAGCAATACCATAATCCTAGGCTGGCCCACACAGAAGTCTAACCTTCCCCAAAGCCTCCACCCATTTTGGTCCTATTGCGATGGACTCACCACCCGTGATGGGATCATCTATAAGGGGAAGCAAGTATTCATTCCGTTGGCTAAAAGGAACTATGTGCCTCAGAAGGCACATGTTGCACACTTTGGCCCAGAGTCAATCATACGACACTGTCAAGATATCATATTCTGGCCCGGCCTGCGGATGGATATACGGAATGCTTGCCAATTGTGTGGGATATGTTCCCAATTTTAAACACAGAATTCGAAAGAACCCATGAAGAGCCACCCCATCCCACAGTATCCTTGGCAATTCATAAGCCAAGAGCTCTGCATGTTTGAGTCGCACACTTACCTTATTACTGCAGATCACTACTCCGACTTTATCGAGGTCGACGAGGTCGAAAACACTTTGGCCAGCTCTATTGTGTCCAAAACAGAGGCCCCTGAAACACTCTTAACCGACAAAGGACCTCAATTCATTGCAATTGAGTTCAAAGCACTTTGTGGAAAATACCAAATTCAACACATTATCAGCTCCCCCTATTGGCCAAAAGGAAACAGCAAAGCAGGAGCCACCGTCAAGATAGTGAAGTGGATTCTAAAGAAGTCAGGACCCCGCCATCTACAAGAAACCCTCCTCACCTATCACAATACCCCCCAGGCAGGACACATCATGAGCCCAGTCCAAAGAAGCATGGGGCAACACATCCGTGGACTACTCCCAGTCTCCCAAGCCCTCTTAATGCCAAATGACAACACCGCAGCATCTGTCCAGGATGCTATTGCAGCAAAACGTGCAAAGGCCAAACAACACTATGATATGACGGCAAACACCAATCTACCCCCATTTGGAATCGGAGACTTTGTCTATGCCAAACCACAAGTCAGGCCCTTGGCTTTATTGGCTTGTCACTGCAATACCAGCTCCCAGATCTTACATTATTGAGACGCCCACAGGGCTAACAAGAAGACACGGGTGCCACCTGTGTCCAGCCGCACCCCCACCCCCAGAGGCCCTAATCCCACGCTCCTGGATGAAACAATTATCTGCCAAAACGCCACCCACAATTACGGTTGACCACCCTTCAAAACAACCCAAGCCGGTTCCGCCACCATCTTCATCCAAAGGACCAAGCCAAACCATCAACTTGGGCAACTCCTGATAAAACAGTCCCTACATCACTAGCAGCATCACCTCAGAAAGCTCTACCCTCTGAAGCCACCCCACCATCCCCAGTGGAGTTGAACCCTACAGGAACTGCAACACACTCTTTGAATAGGTTACACATCCAATCAAGTCTGAGGGAAGGAACTCTGACCAAGACCAGATCAGGACGGGTGTCTAAACGTAGTATACGCCTTGACTTGTGAACTGCCTGTTTCCCCCTTTCAGTCATGTTGAACAGAACATGTAGTGATGACATAGACATCTTACAACATTCTTCAAACTCTTTTTCTATTTTTCTTTTAGACTTAATTGGTTTATTATTCATTTTCTTTTAACTGGCTGCTGCACTAGTATGCTGTGAGACCCAGCACTTGTCACATTTGCTAGTCTTACAGCCTGAGAGTGCTACAGAACCCCTGTTCACTTTTCATACATTTTGTTGCTACTGCTAGAGTTGTATTTATCCTGTTCCAATGAAAAAAAAAAAAAAGAAAAAAAAGGAGAAAGGGAGATGTTATGGTGCGCTATGCATCATGGTCAGGGTAATAAAATCTCTGGTTGTTTTCCACTCAAATACAAAGTTGTTGTAGCTCTCTCGCTCTCGCTCGAGAAACCTAACTCAGTTAATGACTTTTTTTACTATACTATCATGGTGAGATTGCAAAGTCCATACACATACAACACTGTAAGTAATGTAATAAGATAATTATGACCATTAAGTGTCTGAATGGCATTTTCGGTTTCTTATCCATATCAGGCCAGAACAGACGTCCACCTTCTGGACATGGTCAGAATCCATATGCTGGAGCCAGTTCAACAGATTATGGAGGATTTGTTCATCAGGAATGTCATTCCCATGGTAAGATGACAAAACAACTGGGAACTTTTTACCAAACAGTGAGGATGATATTGTTAAGCATGTGCCAGCTACATACTGTATGTTATAAGTTTGTGAAGAGTGTTGGATTCTTACTCTGGGTACTGTAGTTCTAGTTACTCTTTCAATGCCTCCCTTTCTACTCCTCTGCCTTGCTTGTGAACATGGCAGCAGTTGGTATAATAGCAATTACCAGTAACCCCCACTGTAACAGTTTCCTCAAATAAGGTTTTCTCAGAGCTCATCACTGACAAGAGGTGTTAAGAAGATGTTAAAGAACTTGTGTGAGCGCAACTCGCATGTGTGTGCTTTGGGATCACGTAGTTTAATAATATTGTAAGCAAATCACACGGACCTTTTTGTTTCTGATGTGTGCAATTTTCTTAGAGAAGAGTTGAAAGTTTTTCAGTTTTATCGATTGGCATTTTGTTTAACAGCTGTTGTTGTTTACCGCGAGTCTACAGTTTTCCGTGTTGGAATTAAAGTGTCTGTTTGGATTTTCCGTTTCGCTTCCGAAGAAGATGCATACCCTATTGACACCTCTGCATTACTTAAAATGGAAGCTTTCACTTGACATCTTTTAAGGTGTTTGAACCCCCTTTATTTCACAGAGCAGTTGTGGATTAAACTTGTGTTTTGCTTTTACATCAAAAGGTTTCTCTAGCTATGGCTTGCCTGCTCCTGTAGCAGTGAATTACAGTCAGGGGAATCATCCTGCAGCCTTTGTAAATCCAAATAATCAGGGAAGCCAAACCTTCCCTCAGAGTAAGTACAAGAAATTTGTGATAATTTTTTTTTAAGAAGTGGAGTAATAATAGCTAATAGGTGGCCTTTATAGGGCTCTGTGTAACTTGTTAGTCATAATGTATGTACAGTACCCTTGATGAGTTTTATTACTACAGTTTCATGGTGTTTGGTTTCTTATCCATATCAGGTCAGAACAGACATCTATCTTTTGAACATGGTCAGAATCTGTATGCTGGAGCTAGTTCAACACATTACAGAGGACCTGTTTATCAAGGATGTCATCCTCAGGGTAAGATTGAAAAATAACTGGGAATTTTTCCACCAAATAGTGAGGATGATAATAATAACATAATGAGCATTTGGTAGCTACTGTATATTAGGAACTTGTGAAGAGTGTTGGACTTTGACTGGGTTCTGTAGTTCTATTTGCTCTTTCTAGGCTTCCCTCTCTTCTCCTTTGCCTTGCTTACTAACATGGCAGTAGATAGTGTAGCAATAACTAGAGAGAACAATCGACAGTTTCCTCAAGGAAGGTTTTCTTAAAGCTGCTTACTGATACAAGGTATACCCTTTTGTCACCCTTACATTATTTTAAGTGCTCAAAACTTCATAAGGTGTTTCAATCCACTCCATCACACAGAGCAGTTATGAATCGAAGTTGTGATACTCTTTGACATCAAAACGATCCACTAGTTATCACTTGCTTGCTTTTTTAGCAGTGGATTCTAGTCAAGGGAATCTTCCAACAGCCTTTGCAAATCTGAGTAACCAGGGAAGCCAAACCTTCCCTCAGAGTGAGTGCAGAAAATTTGTGGTTATAGGCTATTTTGCAGTTGGGTACTTAATTGCCGAGCCTTTGATTTGGAGTGAGGCTAAAGGTGACCTTGTTGAGATAGAGATCAGTATCTAGTTAGCATGATGACAACTAAAAGTAATTTACATTTGAAAAGCAGCAACATTTGTATCATGATGTGGAGGGTCCCCAATAGGGTTCTTCAATCCCGCCATCCCAACCGTAATTTTCCCTCAATCCCTCAATCCCGACGGCTTTTACTGGCTAATCCTGGTCCCGGTCATATTTTCTTAATTTCTTACCTCAGCAAAATTATCCTTGAAGTTCTGTTTCAGATTCCCTCACAGCAGACCCAAGCACTTACTATTACATTGAATTAGCTGTATCTCTCTGCACTAAAATGATGATCTAGTTAATTTGTTTTTCATGACTGGTTTTAAACGAGTTTCGTCAGTCAATGAGTCGTTTTTATGGTTTTTATAGGTGGTTTTTTTGGGCTTTTTTTTTTTTCTTTTTTTCTGCTTTGCCTCGTTTGTTCGATAACACCTGCCCCCCGGATCACTTCGATCCCTGAAAAAAGTGTCCCTTGGAGATGATAGCGATCAATGAAGAGCATTAAGGGTACATATGATCACGACGTACCACAGCAAATTCACTGTTCACTACACACATGGCAAGTCACCGTCAATCGCAACTGAGAAGACAGTTTGCTCATTCTTAATTTTCAGCCATGGCAACGATCAGCTGGAAATTCCATAAAATCAAGTACAATTGTGCTCAACAGATACTGAAATATATATTCTTATCGACCCCAGTTTAACCAGTGCTACATGTTCCGGCTCAAAATGCTGTAATCACCGGTAACCAAAGCGTACTATAAGAGGTTGAAATAAGAGCCTGTATGGATTTCAATTTCAAACGAAAACTATTTCTGTTTTCCTTTGAAAAGCTACGATAAAGTTCGAACCTCTCTAAGTGGTGTCCTTTTTATGTTGCCGAAATGCTTCCATAAGCCATTTGAGCGATTTTGACGCGTATAAAGAGTACGCGTCACTGTATTGTAGCTTTCAAATGAAAAACAGAGTTTAAATTTTAAATTCATACAAACTCTTATAGTATGCTTTGGTCACCTGCGGCTAAATTAATGTGAAATGTTTATTTGATGATTGCTATCATATAGGAGCTTCTTTACCAATTCGCTACAATTAATCTATAATTCTGCCATTGAAGTGAAGAGCTAGAGACCATTTCAAGCAAAAAAGTTGCCTCGCGATCCAACGATGGAATTCAACCAACATCATCGTCGGCATCTTCATTATTAGTAGACTCGTCATCCAAATCTTTGCTACTGCTTGAATCATACTCCAGTATGCCATCTTCCTCGTCTGCTTCTTCAGCTTCGTTTCTCCGTTGTTCCCTGAAGCGTTCACAGGAGACTGACTCGCCCTGTTGCACCTCTCTCTGGTAGAGGTAGGAAGGCAGGGTTCCGGCTCTTGCCATTGTTGTCTCTTGTCTGACAGAGCACTGAGGCACTGCAGCGCCAAACGTTTGTGCCCAGTCCCTCATAACTTGTACACAATGTGGTGTCATTGGTACAGCTGGCTAGGGTTGTACAACAGGCATGACCGACAGAAACATTGCGCGTTTGGGCACAGGATACCAAGACTTTGGATTTTTAAAATAGATCGCCGCCCAATGGGTTGTTCTCTTGATACCTTCTGCGGCTGCATTTCCAAAGTTTCTTGCATAATCCAACACTATTTATAGCCTGCAAAAAGGGCCACCTCTTGTCAGTTTTGGCTACTGGGGACGTTTAACAAATCAAAACACACAACTTAGAACCTTTCAATAGCGAATGCGGGAAGGATTATAAGAAACGGTTGTATTTAGAAGAAAACAACAATCAACTGAAGAAAAACCCTCAAAATTAAACAGAAACAAACAAGCATGGTCTGCAGTGAAATGTTTGGTTACCATGAGGTCATTGGTTTGTCTGGAAACGTGATGGAAACATGATGGTACGTGAAATTGCCCTTTACTCATTACTGATATTAATAGACCATAAAAAAGCGTCATTTTTCACTGTCAGAGTTCTCGTAATTCATTGTCTTCATTCGCAATGTAATAGTTGCAAAAGTCCAAATTAGTAAAGGCAAGAAACAGAACTTACCCAACTGTTTCCCAGACGGACTTTAATGTGTTCTCCTTCCGTGAAAGTTGTGGCTGAAATTTCTCCTTACAAAGAACGAATTTCCACTCTTCCCCTTCTCATAAAACAAAGCTACGCAGCTAATAACATCGACAACATCATTGTTAATGTTAACCAACATCGCTAGGGTGCATTGAACTACGCAAACGATAACTTAGCAAGTCTCCCTAGCATTGAGTATCCCACGTGCACCGATCAGGATCTGTATAAACTTGACACTAGAAATATCATGGTCAACAAATAACAAAGGTCACAAAGACATTGTTAAATTGGATTCTCATTATGGCCAAGGTGTCCAAGGTTCACGAAAATAGACCACAGATCACCATAGGGGTCACAGAGCAGCGTGATAGGGTTGTGGAAAACGTGGTTGTCAACTAGGTCATTGTTTGGCTATTTCCGACCATTTCCAACGTTAATAAGATGAGCTAGCTAGCCAAGATGACAGCTTCAGCTTGATTTGCTTTGCATATTTTAGACTCTGAAATTCCCGAATCTCGGTTTCTTTAAAGCAACATTTCCCCATTCCCGCCTGTTAAAATCACCAAATCCCGTGTCCCGGTCATAAATACAATCCCGAATCTCGTTCCTCTCTTCTTTCAAAATCTCGAATCCCGGCCTTCATATAAACCAAATCCCGGATCCCGAAAAACCTATTGGGGACCCTCTGATATGGTCACCTTTAGCCTCACTCCTGGTCAAAGTCTTGGGAACCAAGCATGCAATTGTAGATTGGAATCTTTGTTTTAAGAAGTATGTGCAGTAAAATAGTGACTGATAACTAGCCTTTTATTGGCTACTGCACTGTTTATACCTTTTCTCATTTATTGTGGAGTATCTAATGATTTTATGGCTTCACTTTTATGGCAAGACCAGAAATTCCAGGAGCAGAAATATTGTAATAAGATAATTATAATACCAAGTATCTAATTGGTATCTTTGATATCTGATCCATGTCAGTTCAGAACAGACATCCATCTACTGAACATGGTCATTATCCATTTGTTGGGGCCAGTTCAATATATAACAGTGGAGTTGTTCATCAGGGATATCAACCTCAGGGTAAGATGTCAAAACAACCGGTTTTTTTTTCTAAACAGGAAGGATGATATCGTTTGGCAATTGTCAGGTATTGTATATTAAGGTGGCTCGTACCAGTTTCCTCGCGCGGTGAACAGGTCACTCCTGTGTGACGCGTGAGAGAAACATGGGAAAGAAGTGCGAGATCAAAAGATGAAAATTCAAAACAAAGATGGCAGCATGTGGAATTTTTTGTACTTTTGTGAGAAGTTTACCTAAGAGCTTGTATTTAATGTGTTGAGTGGCTACTTTGAATGCAGGAGATAGAAACTAAGATAAAGAAGACGAGTTTTGGAGAAGTAAAGGTTGCTTCACTTCACATTTAAAAGAAATATTCAACTGATATGAAATCTTGCGACAGCGAAAAAAGAAGAACTCAAGTGAAGGATAATCTACCTGAAGAAGAAGAAGACTTTGAAACTTCAAGGAAAATAATATGATATAGCCAGAAGTCATGTGTAGGATTTTTAAGATGAGCAGGGGAGGCTGTCTTTGACGGCTGTTTAATGATTTTCTTAGCAGTAAACGTCTGTAAACATCAGATCATAGGTGCTTGCGTGAGCACATGCAATTGTCAGCGGTAGCTAAAACAGATCATGAGCAAATGTCGATCTTATAGAATCCAGATTTTTAAATGCACGAGAATGCACGTGGAAATTGCTAAACTTACAAAAGCTATTACATGAAAACAAGTCCGGTGACCCCTTCTTTTTATTGTTCCAATATGATAATAATGTCGAAAGGAATCATCAGAAAAAAGAACTAGAAAATTATACGGAAGGAAATTTGCGATGTGTGAAAATTGCCTTTTTTGTAGATTTTCTGAAATTCCGCTCCGTAGAATTTTTTAAAAATCTCTGTGCATTTTCCTTTTGAAGTGCCAAAAGCAATCACTGAAAAAAATCAGGGGGTCACCGGGTTAGTTTTCGAATTATTTAAGCCACAAGCTAAAAAATGCGTCTGAATAAGCCTATGAAAGCATTGCCATGGAAACTGCTAGTGATGAAATGACACTTATTTTTGGATAACCAATGATTAGGTAATTCAACCCTGTAAAAGTGTTCAACTGGCCTTGGTCAATCTTTCTGTTGTATTCTTTCAAAGTTACAAACCATCAAAAAGATGAAAACCGGTACGAGCCACCTTAAGAGTTTGCTATGAGTGTGGGATTTTGACTGGTTCTGTAGTTCTTGTTACTCTTTGGCAGGCCTCCCTCTCCACTTCTCTTCCCTGCTAGCAAAAATAGCAGCAGCTTGTATCACTAGCAGTTACCATTTAAGTACTACTGTACAGTTCCTCAAATAAAATTAATTTTCTCAAAGCTGCTCACTGAAAAGAGGTATACCATACTGACACCTTGGCATTTATTTAGTTAAAGTGCTACTACGACCAAAATTGCACCTTTCCTTTTCTCCTCAGAGGTTGAAAGTACTTACCCTAAGTAACAAATTTGCCAAATCTTAAGGCAAAACTCCATCAAGAAGTAATATTATTTTCCCTGTATATGCACAATCTAAACGGCCACCATTCTTCGAACTACAAAACTCCGCGCGAAGAAGAAGAAACTGGGTCGAGAACGGAAGTGACGTCAATGACTCAACAAATGTGGCTAATTTGGTATGCTGAGAGGGAGTTGTTTTTCTGGTTCCACAGGAAAAAAAGAATAAAATTCGAAACAATTGTTCCCCAGCTTTCTTTTGCGTATTTCTTGTAAAGGCATGCCTTGGCAATGTTTTCGAAGTGAGTCGCTGACATCACAACTAAAACCGCTGTAGTTATTTTTGCGGGCTCTCCAATGTGTGTTAAAGAATTGGCTCACGGTCTCAAACTTCAACTCGTTTAATTAGAACATTGTGAACTCACAAACAACTTACAAGAGGCCATGGCGAGGAAAACCAGAGAGAGACAAAACAAGTTGGCGCGCACGTGTAAGTACTGAAATCTGATTGGACGCTAAGGCAATGCAATATCGTCACACCCTTCCTTGTTTTAAGAAAAGAAAGTAATCACTTCGTAACAGGAACGAACAAGTAGCTAAGCACTTAACGATAATGTAACCGAAAGCTCTAAACGCGGTGTCTTTCTAACAATGTCTTTAGTAACAGCTTAGTCAAAATCACTTAGATACAACAAAGTCTTTCAAATGGCTACGTGGTCTGGAGGTCCGACCACTGCGAGTAACTGGTAAACCCACTGGCTTTAAAGGCATAGACGATGTTGAAACATCTGCAGGATTAGGACTTGAGTTAGGTTGTCCTGTTTCTGTGGGCCTTTTGGGAGGTGGAGATTCCTCAAATTCCTGTAAGGTTCGTGGCACTGTTTCACTAGGAAGGAGTAGTGCAATGGGCGTTATATCTGGTATGCTGGTGGTCACAGGGTTGTTACTGTTACTAGAACCTACTGGTTCTTTGCTGCTTCTGAGATGTCTCCTATTCTAAAAAGTCGACCATCCTCAGTTCTCACAGCATATGATCTCACATAGACTTGCTTTTCTACTCGCGCCTTGTACCATTGGTCAGACTTATCTGTTGGCTTGACACGCACAACATCTCCACTGTTTAGGGGTGGTAGTTCTTTAGCACTAATATTGTAGTATTTTGCTTGCAACTGTTTCCTTCTGAAGAGTTTATCTGGGACCTCTTCCACCATCTTGGGCTTTAGTAGTTAACTGGTGGTTGGTATCAGTGTTCCATGTCATAATTGGTTACAAATTGCTGGAAATCATGGGAGTTGAATGGTGGACCATTGTCACTCATCAGCTTACTGGGAATCCCATGCCTCGAGAAGTGTTCTTTTAGGGTATGAATGATTTCTCTGGCAGTCTTGTCTTTGAGTGGGTCGATCTCAAAGTAGCTTGAGTAGTAATCCAAAGTGCAGAGATAATCTCCATTGTCAAAATGAAAGATGTCAACTCCAGCTGTTTCCCAGGGATGGCTTGGGATCTCATGAGAGATTAGTGGTTCTTTGGACTGTTCTCTCGTAGCTGGCACAAATCTCACACTTGGAGATGTAATCTTTAATTTCAGCAGGCATTCCCGGCCAATAGACAACTTCTCGAGGTCTGCGAAGGCAGCTTTCAATACCAGAGTGTGCACCATGTAAACGTTCACGGATTTTAAGTCTGAGACTTGATGGAATCAGGCATCGAAGACCTTTGAAGAGAACTCCATCCTGGGCTGTCAGTTCATCTCGGACATCAAAGTAGGGGTGAAGTTCCATTGGCAGATCATCTTTCTTTTCTGGCGAGCCCTTTAGGATAACTTGTGTGCGGGACTGTAGGACAGGGTCGGCTGCTGTTTCTTGCTGGATCTCTGCAAGTTGTGGTTCTGAGATGGCTAAGAAATCGACAGCATGGATACGCTCAACCTCTTTTTCAGTCAGGGAGTGATTGGTGGTTGACAGATAGGCTTGGGACAAAGTATCTGCTAAATACATTTCAGGACCTGGCTTGCAACGAATCTCTACATCGTATTTTTGTAGTCTCAGGAGTAGGTGCTGAAGTCGTTTTGGTGCTGACGCTAAGGGTTTCTTGCAGATAGTCTCCAATGGCTTATGGTCAGACCACAGAACGACTCTTTTACCATAAACGAAGTGATGGTTATGCTCCACTCCAAATACTTGGGCTAGTAATTTTTTCTCTATTTGGGAATAGTTCTTCTCACTGGCTGTGAGAGCTCTACTCGAGTATGATACAGGTTGCCCATTCTGCATTAATACAAATCCAATACCACTGGAGGATGCATCTCCCTGGCCTTCCACAGGTTCAGCAGAATTAAAATATCTCAGGACTGGAGCTGAAGTGACAGCATGCTTGATACTTTGAAACGCTTCTTCTTGTGCTGCTGACCAACTCCATTCAACATCTTTGTGGGTTAATCTTCTTGGTGGCTCAGAAAGTTCTGAGAGCTGGTTTAGAAACTTGGACAGGTAATTCACTAGGCCTACTAGTCGTCTAAGTGCAGCTACATCGTTTGGTCTGTCCATTTTCAGTATGGCATCGACTTTCCTTGGGTCAGGTTTCACTCCTTCAGGTGTAAGAACATGACCAATAAAGGGGGTTTCTGAACATTTCAGTGGTAGCTTCTCTCGGTTAAGCTTCAAATTTCTGTCCCTGCATCTGTCCAACAGCCTCACCAAATTAGTATCATGATCTTTCACAGCTTCGTCAATGCTCGTACCACGGCCTGTAATAAGGATGTCATCTGCAATCTTGTATATTCCATTCACGCCTTCTAAATTCTGATCCAGTTTTCTCTGAAAGTATTCTGGTGGAATGACATTGTCAAATTTGAGAAACCTACGCTTATTCTTATAGTTTAGGGTCTAAATGTGAAGTTAACACCAGAAAATTTGGAAGATAAAATGCAAAAATTTTGTCGCAGTAGCACTTTAAATTGGACGCTTTTAGTTAACACTTAAGAAGTTTCAACAAATTCCATTTCACATAGTAGTTGTGGATTAAACTTGTGTTTGCTTTTACTTTCTAAGGTTTCTTTAGCTATGGCTTGCCTGCTCCAGTAGCTGTGAATTATAATCAGGGGAATCTTCCTGTACCCTTAGTAAATACCAGTCACCAAGGAAACCAAACCTTTCCTCAAAGTGAGTATGGATAGTTTGTGATGATTTGTTTTTTTTAATGCCTATAAGTCCCAAATGGAGGTTGGGTGCCTGGCAGACCTGGGGGCCACAGTCACAGTCACACCCCAAGCGGTTTTGTGGATGGGAGGGAGGGAATTTAGCGGACTGCAATCCTCAACAGTGACAATGCTATGCTATTGAACAGTATGCATGGTTAACAAATACCCCCCAGACAAGGACAGCCCCAGGGCACCAATAACCACATGACAGCTGCAAACCCTACAGAACACAACAAAAGCTGTATGATAGCTGACAGACATGGGTAAACAATGCACGAATGGTTAACAATTACTCCTTGGACAAGGACAGCCCCAGGGCACGAAAACCACATGACTGCGGCAAATGCAACAGAACACAACAAAGGCTGCAGGATAGCTAATAGATGGTTAAGATGTTAACAAAATGTCCGCAAAAGGCTACTGACCAGATTTGCGACTAGTTGTTAACTACGTGTTTATTTGTCTATGAGCCGATAGGTTTTTTCACAAAACTTTTCCAAACTCTTGAAAATTTGAGCTAGAGAAGGGTCCTTGGCTTAAAGCTGAGTGTTTTTCCAAACAAAATTTATCCAAAAAGGCAAATTTAAAGGAAACATAGGTTTATTGGTCTAAAGTAAGATTTAGTGTACAGCATGTTAGTATTTTAGTTTAAGAAATACACTTTTGTAGCTAATCAAACTTTCATGGTGAACACTAAGTGACCATTTATTATGTAGCTGATATGATTGATGAGTACTTGATCAGAAAAGAGCCCAGTGAGTGAGTGCTGCTTTCGAACATGTAGCAGAGACTACCAATTGATAATGACATACAGTGTCTGAAACTAATAGCAGAAATTCTACAGGTGATTTTGTAATTTGATATTGCTGCCAATTTATAATTGTCTTTTTATTGGGTACACTACTGTACCAACAGGATACAAACATGGGACAGAGACATTCATAGTGACATTTCATACTTGAATCTTTTTTTCTGTTCATTAGGTTCTTTTCCATATGGTGTACCTCATTTGTCAGTTGGTCACAGTCAATCTCTGTCTCCTTCAGCTGTCAAGAGAAATGAAGACCCTATTCATTGGGGAAGTCACACTCAAAGTGAGTAGACCAGTAGGGCTGAGAGTTAGAGACTGTCCAACTGAATGACTGTTTTTGTCTGAAAATGAGTGATTACTTATGACGTTGGTTTAAACATTTTAACTTTCCTTTATACCTTGTGTCTTGTTGAAAGACATTACATGGTGACCATCACATGTTGTTGTTGTTGTAAACACAACAAAGTAAGCTTGAGTTGGCATGTTAGCCAGTTGATTTGTGTTGGCACAGTTGGTAGAACACTGCCACAGAATCACAGGTGAAAGGTTCAACTCCTGTACAAGCTAATATTTTTTCAGGCTTTATTTTCACAACTCTTAACCCTTTCACTTCCGAGATCTCATTACTTAGTAAATATATCTTAGACACTTTGTTGTGTAGTGTTGCTGAGTATTTTTAGGAGTTGTACCATATTTTGACAAACCCATAGGGCAAGTCAAAATACAAGTAATGAGTAAAAACGCCTGTAAAAATAAAGTAATGAGTAAAAATACTCAGCGATACTACACAACAAAATGTCTAATAAGTTATATATTATCCAACACGCCAAATTGTTTTTTCAATGCAGGTGAATTTCGCGGCTATTTATTTACAGGGAGTGGATGACAGAAGTATGCTAAGCGGAACGAAATTGGTGCATTGTCGTATTGTTATTTATTATTGTCTTCAATAAATGAAGAAATTTCCTGGTTGTCTAACTTTATTTCTTTGTTCAAGTCATCTAATAAACTTGGATCTATATTTGCGAGCCATTCTGACTCTCTGTCGTCAGAAATATGATTCAAATTGTCCATCATTTTTTTTTTCCTAACTTCGCTTGCGCGATGTGAGAAAAACCTGTCTAACCAGTTCTCTGGAGTACAAATACTGCATGATATTTGTACTCGTCTATGGCACTAGCATCCAACACACATTATACAATGGGAAGTTATTGCTTGATTTATAAATTGCATTACCTATTATTTACTAAACCTGATTGGAGTTGATTCTTCCATAGCTTTGTGATAACATTATAAATATTTAATAAATCTCACATTTACAAGAAAAATCTTTAAAGACATGTTTTGGCATCACTCATTCCATCATCAATTTAATGTGTAGAACTGTTGACTTTTTTTGTATACCCTATTGACACCTTTGCATTTCTTCAGGTGCAAGCTTTCGTTTAACACTTTCACTTCCACTTAAGGTGTTTCAAACCATTCTATTTTACAGAGCAGTTGTTGATTACACTAGTGTTTTGTGTTACTTTGAAAGGTTTCAATAGCTATGGTTTGCCTGCTACTTCAACAGTGGATTACAGGAATACTCCTGCCACATTTTTTAATCCCAATTTCCAAGAGAGCCAAACCTTTCCACAGGGTGAGTACAGAAAATTTGTGGTAATTCTCTTTTTTACAATAATGTACATTATTGATGACTGATAATTAGCTTTTTATTGGCTTCTGATTTGTGTCAACTTTATGTCATTTATTGCTATTTTTATAGTACGATTTACTGTAGCCTGGTAGTATTTTAGTCTAAGGAATACATTTTTGTAGCTAATTAAACTGCCAGCTGCATTTGTGCATGCATGGTTAACACCAAGTGACCATTTTATGTAGCTGATATAAATAATCAGTACTTGATCAGAGAAGAGGTCAATGGGATAGCACCGTTTACAAAAATATAACAGAGACTACGGATTGATTATGACATACTGTGTGTGAAACAAATGGCATAAATTCTACAGGTGATTTTAGAGTTTGTTATTGCTGCCAGTTTATCAATGTCTATATAGTAGACACTTAATGAGATTGGTCAAAATTTTATTTTAGTCATCTTTCACTTGGTTTCTCATTTAAAGGACAGTTTGTGATAACAAAGGATGCATTGATATCATCATGCGTATTTCTTGTAGAATAATGACATTTTTTGTCTGTGTTCTACTGAAAGGTTTCATCAGGCATGACCAGTTTCCTTCATTAGTGAATCAGAGTCAGCCATCACCCCAAGTCCCTATTTGGACTCATCAAGATCCTAGTTACCATAGTAACCACAGACAGGGTAGGTTCACAGACAAATTTGCATATTCCGTTTTGAAATACGATTTGCATGCCTATTTGCACAGGGTCTGCTGCATCTGTGAGCAGTGCAAGCCATGTGAGCGATACGAACCATTTTTACCAGTATTTTTTTTTTTCTTTGATTGGTCCAGGGTCTGGGAGGTTGTTGATCATTTCACGCCCGACTATAACTCAACTATCGCTATAGACCGCCCGCCTGCCATCTTGCAAGCGGAGATGATCCTGGGGACAAGTATAAATGGTATTCACTCCCAGGGTACTCTCTCTTTCCCTGGGAAATTAATTTTAAATTTATCTACAAAAGTTCTTAATTTTGAAATATGCCCAGAAAAATCCAAATCTTGCTTCGGTTACCAGAACTATTGCTGGTGCATCAAGTATGAAAAAAGTAATGCTCTAAACATCTGTACATGATGCGAAGTCTTGCATCATAGTAATGGCTGTCCTGAGTTGGACAATTTTTTTTCTTTGTTTCATGTTTTTGCTATGTAGAGAAAATGTTATCTATTCAAATCGCTAAGGATCTGCAAAAAATAGAAACAATGCAACAAGAATTAATTAAGGTTCAAGACTTAAGTAAAAAAATGTTCTGAGAAAAATGTACTGCTTCACCGCCCTACTGCTACTCCTATCATTCATTGATATCCACGTGGAAAATCATTCAAGAGAAAAGAGAACAGTACTTCCAGGGCAACTCCATGTATTGGTGTCAAGATTGGTGAGAAAATCGCATAATTTAACAGCTTCACTCTTTACTGAATCAGAGTTATCAAAACTCTATCAAATAAAAATTCTTAACATTTTGACTGTGGCTCGCATGGCTCGTATGACTCACATGGCTCGCTCCTTGGCTCGCATGGCCCACTGGCTCACAGGTTTCTAAAACTCGTTTGCGCACATCCAAAATTATCTAGCAATTTTTATCTTTTATCTTTATTTTTTAGTAAAAACTTAATATGCACATATCGCTTTTTTCGTGGGAAATAAGTTCTTTAATAAGTCTTCTTTCACTGGAGCTTGTTTTTGGGAAAAGATGATTTTAAAAATATACTGCGCATTGTGTTTGTTTTCCTGGTTTCTCCAAAATATTGACTTTTCGTAGGCAAGCATTACACGTAAGTCAATGGGTTAATGGCATTTTTCTTTTAAAGATTCCTTTGGTTTTGGAGTACCATTTTCATCAATAGTGAGTTCAGCAGCCAGCTCAATTCAACCAAAAATTCAACCAAAAAACTTGAACATGATTAACTCAGATAACCTGAATGCACCTTGATGAATATTAAAAGCAACTTTACAAGAATGTGTTGTATAAAGAAAAGTTATCTTTCTCGCTTGTCAGTGCATTTCCTAGCTATCAAAGGTGATTCAGTTCAAGTCCCTACCTAACAGGCATATGGTGTTTTTCAGTATTTCACTCCCATGAGTGAGTATGCTCGTTGTTTTCTGACTTCTTCCCGGTCTAGGTATGTTTACAGTATACTGGGATGAAGCAAGAAAAAGTCATTGTCGTAAAAGTCCAGACTGTGCTTGATGCTTGATTGTGTAGACTGATTGTCTTCATGAGAGCAGCTCAGAAAGTACTGAGGCAAATGTCATTTTAATTCTAATGGGAGGAGTTGGTTGTCAATTTGAGATGATTGCTTTCACCCATCTGATCAGGCTACCCAACAGTTACACCTGTCAACAAGCTGCTTGCTTTACTTCCCAAAATTCACTCTTTTCCAGTCCTTCTTAGTATCATTCATAAAGGAGTATGAAAACTCAAATTGTCCTGAAGCATTAAGCATATTTCATATTATGTATGAAATTGTTTTTCCACTGAAGTCTTATACTTGATTCTTAAAAGTTTGAAAATCAACTTTTTCGAACCCAATTTGTCCAAACATGCAAAACGTAAGAGTTGTTTTTAACAAACTTATTCTTCAATTTTAGGCTATTGCCTGGATATTGTTTGCAGTCTTCTAAAACAAGAATACAAAAAACGATGTCAGTTGAAACCACTCTTCTGGGATAACACCATTCAGCTGCCTTTGGAAGATGTTTACACAAGATTAAAAATTTTGTCGAGGAGGAAACGAGACTTCCAGCTGGAAAACAATGAAGTGAGCATGTTTGAAATTTTCAAAAATGGAAACGATAGCATTGTGCTTGTAGAAGGGAGTCCTGGAATGGGTAAGACAACTTTTTGCCTTAAAATTGCTCATGATTGGGCTATTAAGGTAATTTCAAAGGTGGATTCCTTTTCTGAATTTGAAGTAGTTCTACTGCTTAAATGCCGCGACATTCACGGAGACATAATAGAGGCCATTGATGAACAACTCTTACCTAAATGTAATTCAGAAGCTATGAAGAGAGAGCTTATTGATTATATTGAAGATTTCGATCTCCAAAAAAAAGTTTTAATCATTCTGGATGGTCTTGATGAGTTACCTAATGACATGTCAGGAAGTGATGTGGAAAGATTGCTCCAAAAGAAGATTTTTCCCTTTTGCTATGTGTTAGCCACATCTCGTCAGGAAAGAGGAATTATAGTGCGAAAAAAGGTGGACTTTGATATGCTTTTACAGATTGAGGGCTTTACAAGAGAAGATGCTTTTGATTATATAAGAAAGCATTTTAAGAATGCTGGTCCTGAGAATGTGCTGAAAGGAGAGAGACTCATCGCTGAAATCAGAGAAAAAACTTTCCTTGATGCGCTGTGGAACAATCCACTGAATTTGTTACTCCTTTGCATTGTGTTTGAGGACTACCAGGGAGAACTGCCATCTTATCGCACTGAACTTTACCAGATAATTGTTTCTTGCATTCTACGGAGATATTGTGCCAAGCATGATCTAGAGGCTCCTGTTGATGACAAAAATCTGGTGAGGCTCTTTGAAGATAGTTTGCTAGTTCTTGGAGAGTTAGCTTGGAGATGCCTGGAAAAAGATCGATTTTCTTTTCATGAAGAGGAATTGGTAAAATTTGAAACTACAAATGTGAATCTAGCAGCACGGGAGCTTGGCCTTGTGTTCAAGGAAGCCAGCTTAAGGAAGATAAACCCACAGCATGAGTATTTCTTCTTTCACAAGACATTTCAAGAGTATCTGGCTGCATTTTATTTAGCTAACAAGCCATTGAAAAAAGAGGTTGATTTTTTTATGTCGGGTTTACGCTTTTACCCAGAGATGGTAGAGAGCTACAGACAAGTGTTCATCTTTATGTCTGGCATACTGGGTGAGGATGCTTGTCTTCTTTTTGAACAGATTGGCAGGAAGCTAAAGGAAGTAAAATGGCACTGGCACCATTGCCCTGAAGAAGAGGCCACTTTCTTTGTTGAATGTTTCAATGAGAGTAGAAATGATGAACAAGTGGCAATAGCTCTTTCTTCCTTTATTCCGTTTCCACAGACCATGACCTTTGACCTCTCAAATGATGACACAACAACAGATGTTTGCATTGTTTTAAAAGCCTGTGAGAGTTTTTCACAGTTGCAACTTCCTGTTCATCTTGCACTAGAGTGTTCTTGGGAAGATTTTTATGCCAACCTAGATGGTGATGCACTAGCTGACATCATAGCATCCAACACACGGCTACAAACACTTTCCTTTTCTGGTTTTGTTTCAAAAAAGATTACAGCTCTTTTGTGTAAAGCACTCACAGTAGACTCTACTTTACATTCCTTTACACTTGAGACAACTGGATGGATTTCTTCCTGTGAAGTTGTTGCTATCAGTGACAGCTTGGCTGCAAATAAAACCTTAACAACTGTAACTTTAAAATTGCCTTATGAGGTGTTAAAGAGTTGCATAGCCATACTTGACAAGGGACTATCTGCAGATACGCCACTTGCATCTGTTGTACTCGAGATTTTTGGTTCATGGAGGGAAACTGAAGCAGAAGACTTTAAAAAGATTTTATTGAACAGATCACTTACGTCTCTGAGCCTTACTCTGTTTGGAGACATGCAAGATTCATTAATAACTTCTGTTAGAGAGGGACTTGTGGCAAATCCTTCAGTGAAGTCCCTTGCACTGACATTTTATGGAAAACTCAGCAACACTGGTGTGGCTTTGTTAAAGAATGGCTTTCTAGGAAACAGGTCTTTGGAGTCTCTGGAATTAAAAGTGTTTGGTGAGCTTCCTACAAACTGGGCAAATATTTCTAGGACTCTCCACTCTGCAGTAAAGTCAACTACGTCCTTTACATTGCATCCAAATGTTACTGGCATGGTAGGAGCTTCACAGGTGGCTTGCCTTTGCCCAGTTCTGAATGAAAACCTCTTAGCTTCAAAACTCCACTCATTGGCTGTCAACATCTTGGGAGAGTTAGACTGCAGTGAAGCAAATGATCTTTGCAAAGGACTGATAGCCTCATCAGTTTCTTGTGTCACTTTGAATTTTAAGGAAAGAGTAACTGATAATGTTGCTAACTGTCTTTTTAAGCACTTGAACAAACTCAAAACCCTTTCAAAGTTGACTATTAGTATTCAGGGGGAGCTGATGGGGAACGGAAAGAACACTCTTGAAAGGCTATCACGCAACCAAACATATCTATTTGCATTAAATGTTAATGACTCAAATGCAGGCGACAAGATTTGCAGAGAAGTTGGTTTATCTGCTGACGATTCCTCGTCACTTACACCTGTATTTACCAAAGTTAAGGATGGCTGTGTAACAAAGCTTAGTGTGAGCGTTAACAACCCTGACAGCATCAGTGGAGACTGGGGATCCACTCTCTGTGAGGGTTTGGCAAAAATTGAGTCTTTAACTACATTGAGCCTGACATTAAATGACATTGCCTCTGATGAAAACATAGATGCTCTGTGGGATGCTGTGGCAAAAAACAAGTCATTAACTGCACTGAGCCTTACATTCAACAACTACAATTGTATGAGTGAATCAATGACCTGTGGTCTGAGTAATAGTTTGGCAAAAAACTCATCATTAACTACACTGAGCCTTACCTTCAACACCTGCTGGGTATGGGAGGTAATGTTGACCAATGTTCTGATTGAAGGTTTGGCAAAAAACACATCACTAACTACACTGAGTTCTACATTTAACATCCAAGGTAACTTGGATATCTGCAATCCCTTTATCTATTGTCTGATTGAAGGTTTGGCAAAAAACACGTCACTAACTATGCTGAGCCTTACACTCAATAACTACTCTCCCTTTTATTGTGACATAGACAATTGGCTGAGTGATGGGTTGACAAAGAACACGTCACTAACTACACTAAGCTTTACACTCAACAACTACGTTGACTTTGGCGGATGCATGATCACTGGTCTGAATGACAGGTTGACAAAAAGCATGTCACTAACTACACTGAGCCTTACACTCAACAACTACAGTGACTTTAAGGGATGCATGATCTCTGGTCTGAGTAACTGGTTGGCAAAACACATGTCATTAACTACACTGAGCCTTGCAGTCAACAACTACAGTAACTTTAAGGGACGCATGATCAGTGGTCTGAGTGATGGGTTGACAAAAAGCATGTCATTAACTATGCTGAGCCTTGCAATCAACAACTACTCTTCCTTTGATGGAGACCTGACCGATGGTCTAATTGATGGTTTGGCGAATATCAAGTCATTAACCACCCTTAGTCTTACACTGAACGACCACAGTGACGGGCCTAATTCATGTTTCCATGCTCTGAAGAATGCTTTGGTGAAAAATACATCAATAGTTACCTTGAACTTAACACTCAGTAACTACTATAACTTGTATGAAGACTGGATACGTGGACTGGCTGATGTTTTGGCAAGATACACATCTTTAACTTCAATTAACCTGGAACTAAATGTCTTCAGTGAAAGAAATTCAAACTCTGAGAGTTCTTTGGTTTAAAGAGCAGCACATTATTTATTATCCTTTCATGAATGGTGTGGGTATCAGAATTGCCTTTTAAATTTTTGATTAGTCTGTGATCACAGTTACCACATAGATGAATGTTGGAAACCTGATCTGGCTTTGGTTTGGTAAAGAGAGCAACATTAACTACAACTCTGCTAAACTAAACAAACTTTCAGTATTAATAAAACTAGAAACAAGGGTCTGATTTGAAGTTCTCCTGGTTCAAAACATGCTCCAACTTTATTGAGATGAAGAAGGTGGCTCGCTGGATGTGATCTGGAATTTTGGCAAAGGGATTAGAGTGACATGAACTGGTTTTAGTTCAAAAGGAGAACCAGCTGCTGTTCAGTGAGTGAAGACTGGTTTATTGATCCTGTTGTACACTCTGCCAAGCAGTGACTTTGACCACTGTGGGATTGAAAGGTAAGAGCAGCAGTAATGCAGGGACAATATTTTGAGGACACTTGGTAGAGTTTACTTGTAAGTGGTTCATTTCACTTTGATCAACAGTTAGCTAATGGAGAGTGTTCATTCTGTACAAAAATAATTTTTTTTAAGACTAGAATGATTCCTCCTTAGAGTTATCTCTATCACTCATCTTAGCTTCCATTGACAACTTGTACCAGGCAATATTACCACAAAAGAAAGGATTGTTTGCTTGAAAGACCCAAGCACTTGGGATGAAATCAAGGTAACACTTTTGGTTACTCAAAATCTGAAACATTTAATTTAAAAAGTAGTTTCTATTGATTTTATTTAATAAATCAACTAGCAAAAAATAAGTGACAATAAGTGACAATAATCTTTACTAAGTGACAATAAAACTCGAAAAAGAATGTTTAACTGAATGCATTTTTAGAATCGGGACCACATTGAAGGAAAATAAAAACAAAACAAAAATTGTGGACATCCGGAGGATACTCTAGAACGCGCCAATGGGAAAGTTTTAATTTCTAAAATGTGTGGATATATGTGTTAATTTTATGATGAGAAAATGACTGTGATTGTCTTCATTGATGAGAAGATTAAATGTCTGGTCCTAAATTCAAATGCATCAAAGCTTTGTTTATGGAGAAAACAATTATAACTTCTGCTAAGTGATGAGTTCTGCTTCTGAAAATTTAAATGCTCAGTATAGAGGTTGAAAGCTCAATTTTTGTCAAATTAAATGTGGTGTCTTCACAGGTGTAGATATAATTATTCTTCAGCAAACAAATACATTGAATTAATTAAGAACTATTGTGTTTTACAGATAAGTTGAACAGATCATTACAAGTGTCTTGGCTGACAAGCCCCCTACAATCATCCATGTTGATTGGAACTGATCTTCAGACATCACATGGTAGCAAACCATAAAGCAATGATGAGATGAAGACATAAGTGAGCAATGCTGTAGCTCTTTCTCTACTGGGTGATTAGATACATTTAGGTGATCATATCAGTCTAGAAACTAGTGCTGGCCTCTGAAGCCTACATTATGAGCAACATGTTATGTATTTGAAAGTGTGAGGAAGGCATGTACAATTAGAGCAAACGTTTTGTACACACAAATTGATGAGCCTCAAAAGAATCTAACAAACATGACAGACTCTAAGGAAGACTTCCTTGTCTTAATTGACTCAGGATTCTTTCAGAAAGAAATGTGTAATAGTCACCTCAATTTACTAATGTCTTGACACAGGCACTTAGAAAAATATCCAGTGAATGTTATGTGCTTGGTTGAAACTCAGGTTGAAGTACACTTCTGTCGAGAGTGTTGGATTGTTCCTGAACTGATACGATCTCTGAACTCAAGTTAGGTCACCAACTCAAGATAATGTTTCATTAAAGATCCATGGTTGATAGAGAATGTTAACTGAAGTCCTTTTTTTGTGATAAATTTTTTCTATTTCAGTTGTTAATGTTTACTACAGATGGATATTAATTAACACATATATGTAGTCAAGAAAGAACAGGAAGAAAGAAATTTCTAAAGAGTTTCGTTAAGTTACAACTGTACATTGAAACTGCCTAATTGTGGTTAGAATTTGACCAGCTTTACATAGAATAATCAAGTGAATTCTGTGTCCATCTTTTGATGGAAAGCAAAGAAAACAGGTTTTTGGCCCTTTCACTCCCAAGATCTCTGATCAGAAGAAATTCACCTTTCTGTCTGCCATATAATTCTGGTTATGTTAGTTCAGAGAATTTGGTATAGGATCAACCACTAATTTAAATTTTTTCTTGATTCTCACCACTTGCCTTTGTGACATTGTAATTGATATTGTACGGATAAATTCTATTTTTGTCACTCCTGGAAATTGAAGGGTTGAGATCATCAACAGGTTCAAAACCTTGTTTTCTTGTTACATATGATACACAAAAAGGTGTGGAAAACTTTTGTGAGGCATTCCTTACTCATCGCAGGCATCTGGTTCCTTTTCCAGTTTGTCACGATTTTACTTGTGATGTGTAAGTAATTTGGTTACTTGAGTTCAAATTCGTTGAACTCGAGATTTTGTAAATAATTTCATTTTGTCTTGAAGATGAAAGGTTACAGCTCTACGAATTTTCAGCAACTTCCATTTATGGCTGGCACCTCAACTGCTCACACACTTTGCAAGTACAAAGAGTTTTCAATTTCCCTTTATTTATTACATTTCATACCATTAAAGTTCTTTTTAGAAATAAAGTATTTTTTTAAACCATCCATTGTTGTAGTTCTTGGATTCTTAGTTTTAAACTTTATTGTTTACAGTATCTGGAAACATGTTCTGTCCATAATTTAGTAGAGGGGCTGTTTTTTTTTTTTTCTTTTTTTCTCTTGTGATAATTATGTGAATTTTGAAATCTGAAAGGGGGGATTCAGTCATTCAAAGCAGTGTGATTTCATATGTTCCTCCCATGTTTTGCAAGCGTATTGGTTCAAAGTTTTGATTTAATCATTATAGTGTATATGCCTCATCGAGTTGTTAAGAATCTTTTTTACTTCAGTGAAACTTGTGTTAACCAGTCAAACCTCTTTTCAACTTTATTTTTACTTGACCTAAAGTGGTACAGAATGTGTAATTGTATTACTTTTGTAAAAGGAGATTGGGGATTCTAAAACCTTTTTTCTTTTGTACCAAGTAACATGCTATTACTGGTCAAATATCAGAAACGGTCACCGTACTTCCTTTAATTAGCCCCTACGTTCAAACAACAGAAATGAGCGTCCTCTCCCGAATAGAAACCAGTAGGAACCTACCCCCCCCCCCCCAGGCATTATAAAGCACCCTTCTCCCCCTTACCGCTCCCCCTTGGAAGATACAGTACTGGAATAGACAAGATTTTTCTTCGATAACCAGGATACTTCTCCGATGTTCTGTCACATTAATCCGTTGTATTGTTGTGATGTGTTTTATCTGCCTCCGTTGGACCCTCCCGAGATGTGACAGGTTGAATTGTTGGTCACGCAGAATCACGCAATCCTCAAGACTAGTTAGCTTGTCACAAGACCCTCACGTGTAGATTATTTTCCGACAAACACGAGGATGGCTGGCTACTTGGAGTTTCTTATCGTGATATCCTCTCTTTTTGTTATCGTAGGGGCTACTGTTCCTTACAAGACAGCTTATTTTGAGCAAGATCTCGATCACTTCAACTTCGTTCAAGCCAATAAGGTTACGTTTAAGCAGCGTTATATCTACACAGGTATTTATTGAAGCGTTGTAACCATAATTTCTTACACGGATGGAGCTTTGGAGGTGAAGCTACACAGTTCCGATTAATATGTCAGAGAACATGGTTAAATCGTATAGCTCTCTTTTTCAAGTTTTCTTTAGTGTATTTATGAAGTTTACTTTCTGTGAGATTGCATAATCTGTTGGAACAAATAATCATCGAAAGTAAACCACCACTCTCTTTCTCCCACACTTTATTGTCAATGAAAATTACGTGGCCCAGCTGAATCTTAAAAATATGCGTTACCTCTGAGCATATTTTAGCAGAACTCTATAGTTAAATAATTCAAATTGATACAAAAGTGTTGGAAGTTAAGTAATGTGTCGATCACGTGGCAGCTTCAACATCCCCTTTGCTCAACCCCCACCCCCACCCCCCTGCGCGCGGCAGTTGAACTTTTGAAGATTGGTTCGTTCAAACCCCCACCCCCACCCCCCCTTCTGGGCCAGAGGTTTCATTGTGCGATCAACAAATGTTGTAGAATTTAGCAAAGTCATGTGTTAGTTTTTGTGGCTGCTGTTGGGTTTTTTCAGGAGGAGGCACCCATAAAATGCAACCAATTTCACTAGGCTCTGCCTATATTCTTATATACTTGCACTGAAAAGAAAGAGAAAAAACAAGAAATCCTTGAAGTGAAAAAAAGGAAATAAGTAGTTGCACCCACCCTGTCCATAGTTCACATTATATCTTTTGTACTCCTTGAAGCACCAGCTTGTAAACTCCTCACAGTATGGAGAACTTTTGAGTTTTAATCATTTGTTAAGCTCAGTGTCCATGTTTCCTCACAGATCAATACTGGGATGAAAAAGGACCAATTTTTTTTTACACTGGCAATGAAGGACCAATAACTGGTTTCTGGGAAAACTCAGGCTTTGTTTTTGAAGCAGCTCAGAAGTTCAGTGCTTTGGTGGTGTTTGGAGAACATGTGAGTATACAAGGATGCTTTGTGATAACGTTGAATTGTTGGTGCTCTGATCTCTTGTTATTTATTGTGCTCTGTTGTCATTCCCTTTCAGAGATACTATGGAGAATCCCTTCCATTTGGTTTGTCCTCATTTGATCACGACAAAGTTGGTTACCTTTCAATGGAGCAAGCCCTTGCAGACTATGCAGTCCTTGTGACTGACCTTAAGATTCAGTTCAAGGCCACAGAGAGTAAAGTTGTGGCATTTGGTGGCAGGTACATTGTAATAGAACTTGACAAAGAAATGTTTTGGCAATTGTGATCACCTGCATCGAAAGCATGGCAAGGAGTTTAAACTCTGTACCAATAACAAGATTCCAGTCTTTGTTTCCATTCAAAATGTGAACATTTGAACAGCCAAGAACAAGAGAAAATTCCAAATATTTGGAATTGTGTCAGAAAAGGATTAAATTTTTGAAGTGAATTTATATGGGAGCAAATGAGCACCATAACTGCGGTATTCTTCAACATACACACAAAAAAACCAAATTAAGGAAAATGAAGACCTTTCTTGAAGACCAAGAAGAGGGATTGATGAAAGACTCATTAAACTTAATTTAATGAGGTATTCTGCATCAGTATCTGTCCTTGGTCTATTTTTTCCAGTTATGGTGGAATGCTAAGTGCTTACATGAGGTTCAAATATCCAAATGTGATTGATGTTGCCTTGGCAGCCAGTGCTCCAATTTACATGGTCACTTTCCAAGGAAGTGAAAGAGACTTTTTCTTCAGTGCAGTAACAGAGGTAAAGAAAGGAGACTGACAATTATTTCTCTCTCCTGGGATATGTAATGGAGGATAGTGAAAATGCCATTTAGTGATTGATTTAATTTTTAGAAATTCTCGCTCTTTTTTAATGATGTTAGTAAAAGAAAAACTTCTTTCATTAACTACAGCTGCAAAACTATCATAGCTGGACTTTTGTTGTCACGTTATAGTTAATTTTAAAACAAATAGGTATTTCAATTGATATAATTGTATTGTTTGTTTCTAAGGACTTTTTAAATGCTGATGCCAGTTGTCCAGGTTATGTTATTACAGCCTTTGAAATGATTGAGATGCTGAAAAATCAAGGTGCAGAAGGTAAAATGAATCAGAGTTAGATGTAGGAAACCCATGGAATTGCTGAACGCTTAAAATCTAATGAACAATACAAAAACCAGAAAATAGGTTATAAAATGTGTTTTCAGAACACTAAATTCTCTTTACAATTTAAAAGGAAATGTGTAGCAACTCAAAGAGGGTTTTGGAAATGAAGGGGTTTACATCTTCCACTCTATTCAGGTTGGAAATTTGGAATGTTGGTGTAAAGCAAGGGACTAGGGAACCAGGGGAATACTCTCATAGTGAGAGATGAGTATGCAGCATTATGACAGGAGGCAATTGCTTCATTACTGTACTGTCGGGCGGCAAGGACGACTCAGTGAACAACGCGAACAATCTTTATTTCCAAACTCGAGCATGAGGAGCTTGCTCTAAGTAACTACAACGTGATGCCCGTAGCCCGTATGTAGTTTCTCTCAGAGGGGGCCTAAGTACGGGTGACAGGCCAACAGTACCATCCTCTTTCCCTAATATTAAGGAGTGCTTTTAGAAAGCTTTTAAAGCAAGTGTCAAAATCAAAACCTAATTTCTTTTAATTAATTGATTTTAAAACATGGGTCCATATAACAAGGAGCTGGATAGCCTGCTAACAGGCTCCCGGCTTCACGCCCTCCAAGCTGGGAGCCTGTTAGCAGGCTTGGAGCTGGATAACTTATTCCATGTGGTAGGTACATGGATTTTCTGTGTGAATGACATAGCAGTAGTTACAGTTTGTTTCAAATTGATGTTGTATAATTATCTGGAGACCATTAATTCTGGTCTGGAGTTATAATTCAAGTTTCATTTATTTGATCAACTGTGTTCATTTAATAGGACTTGCTGAACTCTCAAAGATATTTAAACTCTGCAAACCACTAAAGTCAACAGAACAGGTAAGGTTTATCAGATCACCATCACTCAAAAACTGTCATGGTTGTCAAGTGCATGATTATATACTCAAATTGCAGGAAGCAGGAGTTTATTTTCTACATCAGTGGTATCTTCCTCCCTTTTACTTACTTTTTGTTTCCTCTCATCCATTTATTTTTTCATCAATTATTTATTTTTTGTTTTCATTTTAGATCCCTCACATGTTAGGTTGGATTCGGAATTCTTTTACGACCCTAGCTATGGGTGATTATCCTTACCCAACAGACTTCCTGGCTCCACTCCCTGGGCATCCTGTGAACTTGGCATGTAAAATGATGGCAAGTGCATCATCCAAGGTTGAAGGTCTGGCTGAGGTCACAGCTTCAGTGTACAATGGCACTAATGGAACACTGACTTGCCTTGACCCAGATACAGAGTACATTGAATGTGCTGACCCCACAGGGTGTGGTCTGGGTCCAGACAGCCTTGCATGAGACTATCAGGTATTGGATTGCATCCTAGTTTTTCAGCTCAGTAGTTCAGCAATTGGTTACGGTAACCATGGTTTCCATGGGATGTAGGAACTGTGCTTCATCTCTGAAGCTACCAGTTCAAACTATGACAGAGTTACAGTAACTGGCAATCAGCGGTCTTTTCTTAGACTTAGAAAGCACGGAAAGCCGTAAAAATCTTGAACAAAAGCCCATCTTTCAAACCGGCAGTCTAAATCCCACAGGGATCAACAAACGCTTTTCATTCCACTAATTTATTCTTGTTTTTCTCGTTGCCATGTTCCCACCAATAACGTAGCTCCATTTTCTGCCTTTAAAAGCACACACAACCCACAATTCGTCTATTCGCTCCGACGAAGGGCTAACCCTCGAAACGTCAGCTTTTGTAATCGTTACGGTGGGCAATTTACCATTTCAACTTTGTTGATATATCTAAATTATATCCTTATGTTGAATTGATAATCCGTCAAACTCATGACAAAGTAAAGCACAGCTCAGTCAACAACACGCTGATGACTATTTGTGAGAGATTTTGGATTCTACGAGGGAGACAGGCAGTGAAGCGCATGCTTAAACTTTAAGTTACTTGGCGAAGACTCGAAGGTCTGCTGTACTCAAGCTACAATAAGGACTTTAAGCAGTCAGGACAGCAACGCCACAGAAGACATCGATTAAAAAATGAGTTTTTCTTTTAGTTAGAATTTCCAAAATGGCTGCATGTGTTTACCGTCTCATAGGGCGCCAGATCAAACTCAACATAATGCATAAAAGCAGCGTTGAGTTCCAAATGTAAATTAAAATGATTTGCCTCCGCAGTTTCGCTTCCCAGACGACGCAGATTTGGGTGATTTCTCGTTGTTGTTTTGCAAAGGACGGCCAAGAAATCTACAGAGTTTTAAAACGCACGTGCTGGGCTATTGTTCTGCCAATTAGATCTATTGTTTTTCCAGGTTCTCGTTGCCGTAGCCATCGTGGTTTGCTTAAAGTCCCTCCGATTTACCAAGCGTTAGCATCTCCGAAGATCCACCATTTACTCTTACTGGAGTAGACTTTGCGGGTCCTCCTTTCGTATGTGGTAATTCGACTACTGAAAGCGACAACAGTAAGTGCTATATTTGTTTATTTTCATGCGCTTCAACAAGACCTGTACACCTCACTGTTGAGTCTTTCCTGTTAGCGTTTCGCCACTTTACAAGTCGTTGGGGACTGCCTGCAACTCTAATGTCCGTTAATGGAAAAACATTCGGAGGATCCGGAAAGGAAATTGTCAAGATTGCACGGTCGAAAGAAGTCTTGCGTTACTTAGCCATCAGTGGTGTCAGCTGGAGATTTATTATTGAGAAGGCCCCTTGGTGGGGAGGCTTCTGGGAGAGATTAATCCAGAGCATCAGGTGTTCTATGAAAAAGTCCCTTGGCAGAACCACCTTAAGCTACGATGAGTTAAACACCTTGCTTGTCGAGATCGAATGGGTCGTTAACTCAAGACCTCTGGCCTACGTAGAGGACGATCAAGATGGCATGAGTTACACACTTTCCCCTTCATACCTAATCAATGGGCGACGAGTAACCAATACTGCGAACAACAGTCATTTTGAGGTCATCAGCACCAACGAATTGCTTACACGAAGAGCAAGACATCATCGCCACCTTCTTTGCCAATTTACTGACCAATGGAGAAAAATCTATCTATCTAATTAAGAGATTCTACATTTATGATTAGGCTGTAGTCCATTCCACATTTTTCTTTTCTGCCCACTGTCATGGCAGTGCTCTCATTATTTAATTTGTTTTTTGTTGGGTTAAAGTTAGTGTGTTCACTAAAACCTTTTACTTGAAAAAAAGTGCAAGTGTCCATGAGACATTGGTGACAGGGCTTCACTCTAATGACCTACAAGCCAACAGCAGGCATTTATAACTAAAAGAGTACACAAGATTGCATTACAAGATAGTTGATGAACCTTACAAAGCCTCAGATATATTATTAAGACTATTAAGAATAGTAAAGCATGACAGTATTGATTTCAGCTGGATTTTCAATAGATGATTTAATTGCTTATTTTTAACCCAGTCATTTTTACTATCTACTAAGCAGTGCTGAGGAGTCATCAATTTTAACTTATTTTTTTATTAGACTGAAGAAAGGCAGTGCATATCATTGGGATTTACTTGTTGTAGCTGTAGTCAACGGCTTTCTATCCATTTTTGGCCTGCCATGGGTACATGCTGCCCTACCTTACTGGCCATTTCATGTCAGGGTACTGGCAGATGTTGAAGAGAGAGTAGACAGAGGGCCTGTGTTTGAAATGTGAGTTTGATAACTCCAGTGTACATAGCAAGAATTCTTTATTCAGTTGTTAGTTAAAAGGTTGTCAGAAAAGTGTATGAATTATGTAAATTATGGTGGTGCACTTGTACTACGGCATGAAATGTGAAAAAGGAGCAGAGGGCAATGTGAACACCTAACAGTTATTTTGCATAGCAGCCACTCTCTGAACTTCAAAAGCCAGTTGACTTCATTTGCCCTTAAATTTTTTGTTAGTCGTAACTTTGAAAAGTTCTTCAACTGAATTGCAATCTATCTGTGGATTACAAATATTTATGCTTTTCCTTGGTTAAGTAACTGAAGGCTATTCGAGAATAAAAACGAATAAGAATTGATGATTGTCCATGTGTTCTTTTTCCTTTTGCAGCATTGTCAAAGTTAGAGAAACAAGACTGACTGGGTTTCTCTCCAGCACTCTCATTGCATTATCACTGTTAATGTTACCCATTCCTCTCACTCTAATCCCCACACCTGTCCTTGATGGCCTGTTTCTTTTTATGGCCATGACCTCCTTATATGGTAACCAGATGTTTGAAAGAGCATTGCTGTTGGTCACAGAACAGGTTGGTAGAAATCATACTCTTTTGTCACAGGGTTGTGCCTTAACAGAGTTTAGGTGTCACAGACGAGTTACATGATATGCCTGTGGGACACTTTGTGCCACTTTGTCATTGAAAGTGCAATTTTTCAGTGCGCCCTGGATTTTGCAGATTTAGAGTGTCTAGGTAATTCTCTGAAGAGCACAACCCTGTGTGTGCTAATACTGCCTCTTTTCATGTATATCAAATTTTGTATTAATTCTGAAAGAGCATTATGTTTTTCCTCTCTTGATCTTATGGTTCAACTCTGTGTTGATTGGGACACAAATTTACATTATTTCATCAACTTAACTCCTATGTCATAAGAAATTAAATTTGGTTATTGCAATTTATGACAATCCTCTCTTAATGATGAGTAAGTTTTTAATACTTAAATTCATTTCTAAAAGATCTGAAAATATGAGATTTATTAAAAGATATTAAATGTTATAGGCTGCCTACCCACCAAACCACTACATTCGACATGTGCCTCAGAGAAAGATGCACCTGGACACTGCTCTGCAGTTCTTACAGCTTGGTATTCTATGTGGATTTGGATTTGCCCCATTGCCATATCTTAAGATGGTGTTTCCTGTTCTACTCATGTTTATATTGCCAATCAGGTAAGAACAAATTACCATTATAATTAAGTTACATCTGTGGTTAATCCTTTAATTACCATGAGTAACCAAGACATAATTTCTCCCTACAATATCAAATCAAAATGAAACCGAGAAGTGATGAGAAGAAAGACAAAATCATATAAATTGGGGGATTATTTGTTGATCCAAAACCAAATTCTTCAAACTAACATCAAAAGAATTGTATAGCAGACATTAAGAAGAATAAGTAGTGAAATTTTGGGAGTGAAAGAGTTAAATAAAATGAGAAAGATAAAAATATTTTAAAACTTTTTCCTTGTGCCTAATTTTGAATCCTCCTTTAGGATTCAGACCCCCTTTAACTTCAGTTTTTGCAATAGATATTATGTTAGGAAAAATTTCAGTGGGACAAGATAAACCATAATGGTGTAAAAAAACACTGTCTTTTTTCGGAGTTATTCGCAATGTAATAGCTGAATGATTCAAAAACAGGATGAGGTACATCCAAAAAGATAATAGATTGGCTACAAAGTTCACCCAATGCTTTCTTGAATGTAATTCCAGAAGTTAAGTTTGTGCTCCTTGATGCAAAAAACCTCTTTGCTGGTCTACCATCTGAGTAGAGGAGAAATTGTTTGCAAGATTTATTTAATCACTTTCACCAGAGTATGGTGAGGGTCGCACAACAGAGCGAGGCTCCAAATTAAGTGCGCCCAATATCCCACCCATCCCACCCCAGGGGAGGACATCCATCACACAGTAATCTCGTGTGTGGGAAATTAACGTCTCCTACCCCAACCCTGCAGGAGACGGGACCTCCATTTATTCGTCCCTATCCGAGAAGACTAGAATATCCAACCAATTCTTGATGTTATAGAAAGGTAGCAAATTCTTCTCAATTATTTTAAGACCCTGAGTGTTGGTCCGGCCGGGGCTCGAACCCTCGACCTCCCGCACAACAGTCCAGCGCTCTATCCATTGAGCTAACCGGGAGGCGGTTAACTAACCAGGAGGCGGTTAGCTAACCGGGAGGCGGTTGTGCTAACCGGGAGGCGGTTAGCTAACCGGGAGGCGGTTAGATTAGCCACACACAGCCTTTTGTATGTTGTGATTATGAGATGGCGTTAGACAGTTTGTTGTGCAAAAGAGTGTGAACATATTTTAGTATGTTGGTGACATTTGTAATAACAAAATCATGCTATCTTTGTTTAATTTATAAAAAGTCTATTAATTGTTATGTAGTACTAGGTCATTAACAAGCAATTAGAACTACAACTGTAACAACTTATTTGATAAAATTTAATGAAATCATGTCTTTAATTTTGCAGGCATCTTCTTGTTCCCAAACTGATCTCTTCAAAGTATCTTGAGGCTTTAGATGCTCACTTGTGATAAGTGAATTATTCAGCTTTTTTAAAACAAACAGACAAATCAGAATAGTTCTTCAAGCATGTGGATGTAGAACTATAGTATGTTTTTCTAGAACAGTTAACTTCTTAAGAGCTACACTTTAGAGGTAGATTTTGATTTATAATTGTTAACAAACCAAGCTGAGCTATGGGTAGGATAGTGATTTAACCAACAGAATTCATTCTGGAGCAATTGCAGAATACCCGGCCACCTTTGTCCACCTCATTTACCTGTGTTGAGAGGCTATGAAGAACGAAGCATAACACAATAGAGGCTATTCTTATTCAATGACATGTAAATGAGTGGCCGGGTATTCTGCATTCTAGCCGGCATTCTATATCCTTGAAAGAACCTTAGATTACCCTGTACATCATGTGATATTTACTGGACTTGGCATATTTTTTTTTTTTGGGGAGGGGGGGAGGACATTTAATTTTTGACGCTTTTTCTTATAAATGAACATG
>NC_142529.1:2380000-2447500 GCF_964205215.1 Stylophora pistillata
TAGCCAGAAATATGAATTTCATTATCGCCTATTGTGTCATCCAATTTAGTTTCATTTATGGCTAAGATATCGATAGGTCTGTCGGAAAGCAAAATTCTTAGTTCATCAATGTGTGCAGAAAGACTATTGATATTTAGCGAGGCCAATTTAAAGCCTCGTTTAGGCGGGAGAAATTGGTGAGAAACGATTGGATTTCCAAGGTCGCGATTACGCTCTGTACGGCCTGTAGGTCAACTACATTCATGTAATTTATTCGCGAAGTTGTTATACATTTTGGCAATACCTGTCTCCCCAAGATGAAGTCCTCCTCTATTTAAGTCCGTTGAGTGAATGTCATCGTGGAGTATGAAGTGCCACTGTCGCTGATTGCAGAATTTTCGAAGCCTTTTGTTGACTGCATCAACATCGCCGCTATCTGAGAGGTCCGATCTTGTGACCAGCTCTGATATTATTACTTGTGCGTCCGTGGAGCTTTCAATTTCCCTCGCTAGGTCAACGATGTTATCGGCGATTTCGCTTGGGGATAGTTTTCCAAGGTCGTTAGTACCAGCATGTAAAATGATCTGGTCCGGCTTCTTGTCCAGTGTTGGTTTCACATAATGTGACATATCACTTGTTGTAGCTCCCGCGAAGGACTTTACAACAACCCGGAGGCCGACTTCTTTCCCTAATTGCCATCCTTGAATGTTTCTGATAATTGAATCGCCAATAATGACGGTGGTCGGCGAGGATCTTTCTTGGTTGTGGTTAAGAGTATTAGAGCTGTTGTGAGAACTCTTGTTTGGCGGCTTTTTCTTGCTCGATTTGCTTTGGTGATTCTTCGTTGTTTTGGAAGATTGAGATTTAGATGATCCATTGTTTTGCTTTGTGTCCGCCTTTGTATCCGACCATTTTGTATCCGACACCTTAGGATCAACCGAAGGCGACTCATTAAAAGCTTCCTTGCTGTCAAGGCGAAAGTTATATAGCTCCTTGCTTAGCAATGATACTACCATCTGCAGGGAATCTCGCTCCTCTTTTGTTTTATCTAGATTTCCCTTCATTAGCTGAAGTTGCTCTCGCAGAGCGCGATTTTCTTCCTGTATCCGTTGTTGATTTTGACATGATTTACAGGTTGACTGTATTTCTCTACTGTCCGTTAATCGAGATCTATACGAGTCTTTGAGTTTGTTTACCTCATTTTCCAAGCGGTCGTATAGATCTTTAAGGGATTTGTAGCCATTGCATGTGTGACTCTGTTGTTCTGGGCTGCTGCTAGTGTCGTCCAGGTTTATAACAGCCGAGGGCCGAGGTGACGGTTGGTTGACATTGTGGCGGGGAATTTGAATTTCACCAGATCCTGACAAAATCGACTCCTTGAGTCTTTTAACCAGCTCAGTTTTCCTGCCAGATTTAGAAAGCTTTCTTTTTTCAAGTTCGTCCCTTAGATCTTTCACCTTCAGGGAGTTGATGGACCGTCCATTTAATGCATTCTTGATAGCAGCCATTTCGCTCATTTCAAAGGACGAAGAAAGCGAACCGTATTCGGGTACAGAAGTAGACATATTCTTGTTATTAATCTGATCAGCGACTACCAGAGTTGAGTCAGTATGTACTTTACTCAAATCAGGCAAGGAACTGGTCCTAACAAGCCGCGGCCTGGAGATAAAGCGATCAGCCTTCGGAGCTAGGAAAACGTGTCCATCCGCCATATTATGCAAATTCGATGTTCTTGTTATTAGCTTATATTAAGAACAAAAGATTCCCAAATTTACCAAGAATTACAGTTCCTTCTCCCATACATTCTTATTCATTAATCAAGGCACAGACTGAGTACACAGTGGGCCACCCTTGGCAATATTCCATGAAGCTTACTGTGGAACTTTTCATAACGCTTTCGCCTTTCATTTTATCCCTTAACATACCGGTTCGCCGAGTTCACGACCCATGGACTGAAGCCTTTTCATCCGGGTTCTCATGATGTCTCAGTCTGTTAGTAGTAAGTATATACTAAAACAGTGGATAGCGTTGAAGGCGCGCTCTGATTGGCTAATCAAACTCCGAATATCCTTTGCTATTTACCTCCGAGCGACTCGGAAAAAAAATGGCGTCCCTGTTTGCATCGTGACAAGCGTAGAAATCACTCAAATTAACGACGGTGGTGTATATTATCTCACTGTTTAAGTATATACTAAAACAACTATTCGCCTCAGTGTCGGTGGTTAGCGGTGGATATTTACCTCGCCGCTTCGCGGATATTTACCTCGCCGCTTCGCGGCTCGGTAAAAATCCACCACTAACCACCTCCACTTCGATGAATAGTTGTTAATTATAGAGGCTGAATGAACTTGCATTGCAATCAGTATAGAAGTGAATCGAATAACAATCTTTTGTTTCCTATGCCAAAAACCAAAAAGTCTTTGAAGTTCGGGTGTCCTTTCAGAAGTCTTGATGATCACGGGTGCGAATTGACCTGTGGCTCGGGTAAGAACGTCGACACAAACTGGGTAGGAATAGTCTGAGTACGAAACTTCCGTGGGTATGAAACGACTGAATACAACATTGGTCTTGCCATCTTATTGTAAAATTTAGCCCCACGACTAATATTAGCAAAACTCCACAGTGGTTAAGGTTTGTTGTCGAAGTTTTATCCCCGCAGGATTTTCAAGTCTTTTCAACCAAGATAGAAAGGCAGACGTTGACTAAAAAAAAGATCAATTATTGTTTGTTCCACCTCAGATATAAATGTGAGACTAGAAACTATTGGCCGGGGATGGGGAGTAAGGAAGGGGGTGTTAGCATGTACCCGAGGTACTGAGATGGAGCTCCCTTTCGCACGTAACACTCTCCAGGTTTCGCTCAATACATTTTGACAAGAAAGTGTGGAGCTTGCCAGTCACAAAAAACTATAAAGAACTGCGAAAGGAAAATCGGTCTTGACTTTTCTTTCCTGAAAGGTGGAAATTTTCAATCTGATTCACTATCTTTTAATAAGTTCAAAATGCCCGCTCAACTTTCACCAAAAACAACCCAGGTGGGGCCATTCTTTGGCCTTGAAACGTCATCTGTGAGAAGAGCCCAGCAAGGATATGTATATCTGGAGTGGCTTACTAGTACTACAACACTGAAAAATGACATAACTGAGATATGCTTCTTTTATTGCAGATATTATGTAGAGTGTTATACTTTATTTAAAAAAAAAAGCTTAATGTGTTCCTATTATGTACAGAAAGAAACGCTCATCCTTGCTCTGACAGAATTTCCATTATCAAATAAGCGGTCTATTAAATCATAACAAAGGTTTCCCCATCAGCCACAACCCCTCTGAACAGCGCTTTCTGTTTCTTGTACAAGTCGAAAACATTGAGAAAATAATTAATTTGATTTAAGTAACACTATATTGAGACGGTTCTCTCCGTTTATAAAAAAGCTCTTTAACAATAACAGCAAAACGGTTATGGTAAATAAGTCAATAACAATGCACTTGATTGTTTTCCGATACCAACGACACAAAATTTAGAAAATTTTTACGACTCATGTAAATACTTCACTACAAGATATGTCACCGAATCAATGATCTTGTCGATAAATGACACTTAATTGAAAGGGAAATACATTAGTTGCAGTTTATCCTCAGTCCATGACTAAATCAATATTAAACTACTAAATATCTTGACAAGTCTTTAACACCAACAAGGAATACTTCATTAGGTTCATTGCTGACAAATCTTCGTCTTGTTTCACATATAACAGGAGTAAATAGTTGACTAAAACAGAAATCTAAATAAACGAGCTGTTTTCTAATTTCTTATTCCTTTTTTTAATCCTGCCTTAATCAGCTGGATCAATATTGAGTTGTTTATCAATTGCAACTTAGTACTAAGAAACTGACTTGACAGTTTGTTATTAAGGACACAGCTTTGGTTTATTCTAACGCAATAAGACCCTTGAATCATCACCGTTATCATCAATACACATTTTCTAATACTTGATGTACCACAAAGTGACTGAAATGCACCCTAGCGGCCAGGTTCCTAAGCAGTATTTAAAATAGCGGTGTCTGACGACGGTCGCTGGTCCATTTTCCCAATCTCTTTGCCGCGGCGTTCGTTGTAGTTCGTGCTGTTGGCTCGGCATCTTCATCTCCGAGATCTTCAACCTTGGAGTATTTGGTCGTGTCATAAGATCCCATATCGAGCAGGTGCAGATATGTCTTAAGGGGAAAGCAATAAAAGAGGACTATTCATGAGCGTCACAGTGTTCTCTAACAACAAGTCAAGAAGAGAATGAAAATGACCACTCCAAAGTACAAAAAGCATACTCGATTTAAAGACACAGAAGGTTGGGCAGAGAAGGTAAGTAGAGGGAACGGCGGGAGGAATGGAAATTGATGGGTTCGTTGGCGCGAGAAATCTTAGCGTGCTTGATGTTTGAGAGTGTTTATCTGTCAAAACTTAAATAACACTGATAAACTAAGACAAATAGGAAGAAAAGTAACTACTAGCGGGAAGCCTTCGAAATGAAAGCTAAAATCACCAAAATTCCCGCACGCTGCCCCAATAGAAGTTGAATGAAACCAATACAATCCCAAATAACTTCAATTAATCTGTTGAAATCAGTGGTCCAGGAAGGGTTAAATAATCATTGAGCCCTACGTAAAGGACGTGTTCAAATCATGTTACGAACCTCTTCACGAAGGTAGGTATCCATTCTTTTGCGAAGGTTTTCAAAAGGAGGACGAAAGTCGGGGTTAAAATTCCAGCATCTTTTCATTACAGCATACCTGGAATTAAGGAATGAAGGTCAATACTTGACTGTGTTTTAATAACTAAGTGATAGCCATCAACTCAAAAAATCTTAAAGCCTTTGCCATAGAATAGTTAATTGTTAAGAAATGTCTGGTTATAACAGCGGAAAATTGATACTTTCACAAATGTTCAAAGTGAAAAGAAAACTCTTAATATAGCAAGCTGATGGCCACTGCTAACTTTTTTCATTTAACAGAGTTAGTAAAGAGAGGAGACATCAGATTAAACACGAGACAACGTTTTTCCGGGAAGGAGGGGCGGGGGGAGGAATTGGGGGATTTAAAATGAACCACGGGTGTTATATAACTTGATAAAGGAAGACTCACAGTTTATCATCAACATGATCGGGCTTTGGAAGTTTGTAGCCACGTGTGACCTGTGCAACTACTTTGCCTTCTGACCATCCGTCATATGGAGTTCCTCCTGTAAAGGAATAAAAAATGTCCCCTGATGCTCCTAAATATTTCGTTTAAAAATATTGAGATTTAAAGCTGAGAGAGATCCACTTCTAGTGCTTGATCGGAGCATTCGAAACATGGTGTTTCCTAACCTGATACAATAGATGACCCCTTTTCCATCAACAAATTTGTAAGAAATGGGAGTTTTTGTCATTTCAAGTTGCACACAAAATGCTACTCACCGTGTGTGATACTCAGAGCGAGGAATGTCCCGAAACAACAGCGAATCAAGCTTTGACAATCTGAGCATGAGTCACCACTGGAGTAAACTTTGGCAAGACAAACCTATTTGTTATAGTTCATCAAACTAACGTCGGCCAGTTGAATCTTAGAGGCGTTGACACTGATCAACGAGTTCCACGAACGATACTTACATCATTTCCAGACATAGACGGCCCGGAAGTAAAAATATTTGTCATTGAACAAAGTTTGACTTACCCAGGGTAACTATCTCATACAGAACGATTCCGTAAGACCACCTGAAAAATATTAAAAGAAATATTGCTAAGTGAGTGTTGGGTATAAGCTTGTAAAGATAAAAACCAAAGAGATAAGCTGCTCAATAGAAGACTATACATCACACAAGTGCATACACGTCACTCAAGGCGGAAAGTCCAGCAAGTTCTCCCAACAAAATCTCTGGTGCAGTCCATTTGATTGGCAAACAACCCTGCAACGACAAGTTTGTTTCAAAGGTCAGTGCTATTATGCCGGTTTGTTAGAAAGGACACGGCGGCATGCAAACAGTTGTAAACACGACGAATCGGTTTGGCATTACAGGTAGGTGGTGCACTCTTTCCGAGACTTTCTAGTGTCAAAATTTAGCAGTTGTCATAAATTTAAAGCAGTTAAGTCAATAAACTTAGTTGTATTCTGTAGCAAAGCAAAAGGTAGAACTACCTTGGCAGTTAAGGCGAGTTTTAAGCAGAGTTAGTGCTAACCTTAGGAATTTGTTTGCAAGTGGTACTGTAGAAATGGTAAGACAAAGAAGATCTTCTACCTTTTTGGCATTTCCATGACCATATTTGAAGCTTTGATACGCCATGCCAAAGTCGGTCACTTTGCACACATAGTTGTTATCAAGGAGGACGTTTCGAGCTGCCAGGTCACGATGGATTATCTAACAAAAGAAAAAGATCCAAATGTAAACTGGTTGACAAATGCATGCCTTTGTGAGACTTACCATAACCAGAGGGAAGGTTATGCAGATGTTTGCATGGTTTTACAGTAAATTTCAACCGACAGAAAAAAAATTACAATCATACAAACTCAACTACTTTATTACACAACCTGTAAATATTCTGGGAGCGACTCAAACAGACAATACAGTAATTATCCTCAATAACTTACTTAAGCCCTCTACAAACTGCAGTGTATATCAGCTCACCACTAACTCAGTTTTACAATTTTCTCCCAAATTCCTTGAGATGAACAGTCTTCCACAGCAGCTCTCTCTATCTTGATGTAGCGTTCAGACAGGCGGTCTTTTCCGACGGCCGCAACTCATACTACACGACTAAGTCCTTATATACATTAAAAAAGTATTCCGGAACATTCCAGAAGCTTACAATACAAATATTTCGGTGGTATTACATCATAACAACGAAGCCTAACGGAAAGTTTTAGAAGGCTCAACAGAAAGTTCATGCTTGCGAGTCAGCATGACTATAGTCTCCCTCGCAGCCGGTTTTTTGGGAGCGTTGCGTGACATCCGAAAAAAACGGCAGCGAGGGAGACTAGCATGACTAGGAATTCTAAAAAATTTCTCGAAACTTATTCATAACAATGAGTTGTAAAAACTATTGTTCCTTGGGTTTTCATTACAAACCAAACAAATACCAAAATCACTGTGGCATCAGATGACCCACTGACTGTACCAAGATAACCCTTGGCCTGAACAAATTCAGAATATCAAACCTGCTTCCAAAAATGTCATTTAATTCAGATTTAGCGATATTCAAGACAACCAAAAGGTATAAAAATCCCTTACTATTTATCTGAAGCAAAATTGAATGTAGAAGCATTTTATTTACTTACTCCCCTTGATCCAAGGAATACCATACCAGCGGCGATTTGTTTGGCAAATAGCACAAGGTCATAGTTGTTCAAATCTTGGGCTCTTCCTTCTCCAAGATAATACCGATCTTTAACTCCTCGGCACTTTCTCATGTAACCAAGCAGGTCACCACATGGCAAGTATTCCATAATGAGGATTGGATGAACTTAAAAATAACGCACAAAAGGAAAAATAAAAAAATAAAAAATAATAAAAAAACCCAAAACAAACTAAAGTAACAATCTCATACTCAGTCAAAATGTAACTGCATATACCAACAATAATGCCTTAAACTGAGCATGTACCTTGTCTAGTGACGCAGCCAATGAACTTCACTATGTTGGGCTGATTGCTTTCACCGATAATTTTTCCCAGCTCGATCTCTCTCATCAAACATTTCCTTCCTTCCTCCCCTGCAGTGGCTACAATAAAAACGATATACTTTACAGCCAGGAAAAAGACTTCTTGACGAATTTTATCGCAGAAAAACTTTGGTTAAGGAATTAGACCTCACATTTCAGGAGGTCTCTGAAGCTCAGTTTGTAGTGCTCACACCTGCGAAAATGGAACTGGTTAGCGATCGAATCCTATCTTACGATTCAAGCACAAGCTTGCCATCTTCAAATGCTTTATTTTTCAAACTTTCATTTTCGATGTTACTATAAATGACTTTGCATGAATCTGTCAGAACACCTTAGTTGACCCGAGATAAACAACCACTAGAAGTGCCAAACAGGCCACCCTTGGCTGTAAAGTACCTATCTACGTGATTTGAGGAGAGATGGTTGACTGGATCTTACGTGTGAAGCATTTAGCAGCAACTGTGCGATTTCCAGGCCTCCCATTTGGAGAACTTAGAAGAGCCCTCCACACTGCTCCAAATGCCCCACGCCCAATGACCTCTTGAAGAAGGACACGGTTTACTTCAACCTCCCATTCATCCACTTCTATATTCAACAGCTCCATCTCAACTGCCTGACCGTGATTAGGACTAAACATTATGAAAATCAGTTTCTATTATAAATTAAAATATCGTATTTACCCGCGTATAGGCCGCACTTTTTTGACGAAAAACCACCTTGAAAGTTTGTAGTGCGGCTTATAAGCGGGTACAAGAGTTCAAAGCCCATTTATAAGCAAATTTGACACAATAATCAACAAACTTCCAAAGTTATTAACAGTTTTATTCAATAAAAGCCAACAGAAAACTTGTCATCTTTATTAGACAGTTCCCGATCAGTTGACAAGTTATCGCCGATTGCGGGTTTCCAGGTGTTTTCATACACATGATTTCCTCGTATTTCGCTTTCCACTTCATAGCTGCAAGTAGTTCCACCCTTTTTCTGGTTGCTTTTGGCCCGTGCCACTGCAGAATCCTTGAATCACAAACAACGCGAGCGATTTTCACGATAGCATTTGCTCTGTTCTCTTTGCAAAGAGAGGGGGGTTCATTTCTTACAATATATGTAATCAAGAAGAACAAATTAAGGAAAAGCTTTTAATTTTTTAAATTATTGACCCATTTCTTTAATTTATGGAATAAAAATCACTCTAACGTTGGCAAAATAACCGTTTCTTGTGCAGAAAAACTAAGATTGTAGAATAACTCGTACATGCAGACAAGTTAAGAGCCACTGACCATAAATATTTAGAATCTGCCGACAGTTGCAAAATTTCGTAATTCTTTTTTTTTTCCTAAAGGACCCTTTTAATGAACCTCTATCGAAAATTTATATCAAAAAGTTCTATTGCGCTTTTTTTTCCTCGATCCGAAAAATCGAAAACTTCAAAATACGCCCAGTCCCCCCCGTAAAGCAATGAAAAATTATGAAATAATTATTGACCTATATTTTACCTCTACGAAAAAGACGTAAAGTATTTTATTTCAACGTGTCACTATTCAGACTTAAACGTGACAACTTGCTGAGAAATTTATATTTTCAGAGGTACAAGGATCATCTGCTCGCACACAAAATTTAAAAGCACGATTACATTAAGTTGTGACGTACGAATAGGCCAAAGTTGCATAATTTTTCATTGCTTCACGGGGAGGGAGGGAAACGACCATCCTGGCGTATTTTGAACTTTTCGATCTTTCGGAGAAAGAAAAGCGCGATAGAACGTTTTGATAAAAATTTTCAACAAGGTTCATCAAAAGGGTCTTTTAGGAAAATTAAAATTAATTACGAAATTTTGCAACTGTCGGCGGATTCTATATATTTATGGCCAGTGGCTCTTAACATTCAAAATGGAATGGTTGACATAATATTAAAACCCCAGCTTCAATGTATTTTTTTGTCAAATACATTCCAATTTACCGAGTAGATAAAAGGTAAATTAATTAACTTACAGAGCCATAGCAGCGGCTGTAGTTTCAAACGATAAATCAAGAAAGAAATAAAGAAGGAAAAATTTCTGCTCAACTTAAGTATTTCAATAAAATGTTATGCACTTAGGTGAAGGGAGTTTCTACAAAGTAGAATAATAATAATAATAATTCATTATTAATGAAATCAGTGGTTTACTCAGAATTCTTTGGGCCAAAAAGTTCAACGGTTTATGGCAGACTCTAAATCAGAAACAGTAAAATCATGCCTATAGTACCCAGAAGGTTTTCTTTTTTACTGCAAACCAAGATGATCTTAAACCTACCTAATAGCAAATTTGAAGATATCAATTGGAATATAGGGTGACGTAAAAGTAAGCATGAACTAGTCCAGTTTTTGCTTCTAACACAACTATTCTTTGGCTAAGGTATCAAGGACAAGATATGGAGAAAAAGTCTTACCTATAGTTCGACGCTTCCAAAAATACCAGCATATGAGCAAAATAACAATGACAGCAGCCATTGAACCAACAATAAAATACCACACCAGGGATGGACTCCTTACCTTCCCAGCTGTTGGTATAAGTTAAACACATGGCCATTAGCCAAATAACAAAGCTTGCACATGTGATCATAATATTGGAAAGGTTTTCACCCAGTATTACCCATCATCCCTGAATTCTATCTTTTGCTAGAGTTTCTCCGGCTCATTAGAAATGGATACTATTTTATGGTAGAGATTTCAAGAAAGGGTAATCAAAACTAGGTTGTAGAGGGCATAACCAAATAACCATAAAGTGAAGTCTGTTTACAAGCAAAATGGCTCATTATCTCCGTTTTCCGTGGCATGAAGCCCCCAGGAGTATTTATACTACTCCCTGCTAGTCCATCACAGAGTTACCCCTCATAGAAGTAAAGAAATAACCTGCCTTTTTGTAAACTGGATGAAGAACAATTCCCATTTCCCAGTAGGAAACAAATAATCACGACGATATTGCAACGAGTTATACGGGTATCTTTAAGGAGGTTCTACTGCATTAGGCCAGAGACCTAAATATTCATTCAAGACTCCTGCTTAGCACAAAAAAAAACAGCAACAACAACAACAATGGAAAAAAAAAGCAGCCAATTGCATATTTAAAACAATGCAAAACTTTCAGGTTACATTTAAGTTGAAATACGAAATGTAGTTAAATAATTGATTGTTTCTAGGACACTACAATAATAACAGCTCACAGTTGACATTTATTGTCACAGTGGAGCGGGCTACATTTCCTAGTCTGTTACGAGCTTCACAGGAATATTCACCACTGTCCTTCTCTACAACCTTGGGAATACGCAGTTCACTTGTTTTCTCATCCAATTTCATATTAATGACTTTTATTGGGTCTCCATCTTTTTTCCAAGTGATAGTTACTGTTGCGTCATTGACAAGGCAGGTCGATTTGAGTTCATTACCTGGAGTGAGTATTGGATGTGGATTTGGCCTTATTTGAGAGGTGGGTTTTTCTGTGTTGAAAGAGACAAATTACTGTTAAGTCTGAAAAAACAGCTTTACTCACAACACTTAGTAACGTAATGATCATGGACATGAAAGAATCCAAAAGCATGCAACCCTCTGAACAGAAATTATAAGTCGGTGAAACCTGGCTTCAAAAGAGTATTTGTTTAAAGTTTATTTGGGGCCACCTGATCAAAATGATCAGAGTGACCAAAACAAAATGTCATGAAGGCATCACCCCAAACAGTTGGTGAATGTTGCATGTGCAAAAGATAACCTTTCCCCAAATCCATAATTGCACAGGACACCTAACAACCCAAACAAGTAGCTGCTCGAATTGGCCTTCTTGTCTTAGATGATTTCCAAATTATGATTGAGAATCAAATGCAAAAAGATTATTACAAAAACCAGCCCTAACAGGCTCTAAGTTATTTTTTGTTCCTACTTTAGACTTAAGTCTCCATTTCTGAGTAATATTTCATACATCAGCACAAGAGATAAACTCCAGAGAGGAAGGTATCAAAGATTATTAGAAACTGGATCATTGAATAATGTAATTCAAGACTTTTCATTGGCTTAGCCATTATGGTATATGAGCCCATATACTATAAACTGCGAAGGATCGTGCACATATACGCTTCATAACCGCAGTTCATACATATGTTTCATATGTTTGTTGTTGTTTGATTTATCATCTACGGGTTCATGTCGAATTAATTTGATGGCCTGCTCCCAGTTGGCTTGTTAGCTCAATTGGTAGAGCGCTGCACTAGTATCGCAGAGGTCAGTGGTTCGAGTCCCGTACAGGCCTGAAATTTTTTTCAGGTCTGATTTTCACTATTGCTCAAATAGTGCTTTACTGCGAAGGATCGTGCACATATACGTTTCATAACCGCAGTTCATACATATGTTTCATATGTTTGTTGTTGTTTGATTTATCATCTACGGGTTCATGTCGAATTAATTTGATGGCCTGCTCCCAGTTGGCTTGTTAGCTCAATTGGTAGAGCGCTGCACTAGTATCGCAGAGGTCAGTGGTTCGAGTCCCGTACAGGCCTGAAATTTTTTTTTTTCAGGTCTGATTTTCACTATTGCTCAAATAGTGCTTTACTGCGAAGGATCGTGCACATATACGTTTCATAACCGCAGTTCATACATATGTTTCATATGTTTGTTGTTGTTTGATTTATCATCTACGGGTTCATGTCGAATTAATTTGATGGCCTGCTCCCAGTTGGCTTGTTAGCTCAATTGGTAGAGCGCTGCACTAGTATCGCAGAGGTCAGTGGTTCGAGTCCCGTACAGGCCTGAAATTTTTTTCAGGTCTGATTTTCACTATTGCTCAAATAGTGCTTTACTGCGAAGGATCGTGCACATATACGATACTATAAACTATGATATGGTGAGCATACGCATGACCTTAGAATTGAAAGGGAGCTAAAAATTTAATAATTTAATGTAGCGTTTTTAATAAAACAATTATTCAACTTGCGTTTGTTGGTTATGATATGATTACAGCCAACTCGGCTCTAAGCGCCTTGTTAGCTATCTATCATCTCATATCCAACGCGCGCTTGTGGAATAATTGTTAATTATATGATTATTACAGTGCATCCATAATTATTATCATCATAATCATTGCTAATTCATGATTGTACAATCATTATCATTTTCAGTAGAGAACCTACCAGAAACTTGAAGTGTTGCTGAAGAACTTGTCGTATTTGCTTTGTTTTCTGCTATGCACTTGTATGTTCCTCCCATTTCCTTTGTTGTTTGTGGCAAATCCAGGAATGATTCCATGAACGAGTCTCCCTCAAAGTTGGTTTGATAAATACCAAATGGAAGTTTACTGCCATCAAATGTCCAGGTCACTTTTGGTGTTGGATCACCAGAGGCACGGCAAGTAAAGTTGACAGGGTTTCCAACAGTAACAGATTGGTTTACTGGAGACAATAAAATCCGAGGAGACACTGAAAATAAAAAAGAAGACCACTGATCTTCAATGAAAGTTATCAATTGAACAACTGGACAACCAGTCTGGGTCATTTTGCAGAAGTTAAATGTGAGACCAAATTTTATAATTCACTCTACTACATGTATTCAGTCTGGGGTAAGAGACATTACCTGCATGCTGTGCTTGAGAATGGATAGAGGATAAAACTTTTCTAATGTGTAAGTTAATTTCTCTAGCCCCCAAATGACATGATTTACAAGAATGTTGGTAATTTTTAGTTTTTAATTTCCTTTTCTTTGTAAAGCTTAAAACTTTCCATTGTGTGGCTTTTGCAGTTGAGAGGTATAAAACACTGATTACTGACTCTCCCTTGGACAGTTACATGTGTTGCAACATTAGTACACGAGAGTACGTCCTTGGCGATTCATTCCACCCCACTGTGGAGGGGGACTGGTACAACTGCACACTTTGTAATCCACTCCAACAAGTTACACTGCAGCTCTCCCATGGTCCCCAGGATGACCAGCCACTATTAACTATCACTGTATCAGAGGTTTGTGACGATATCAATGCAAATCAAAGAGACAACAACTTTAATCGACTGAAGATGAGTGAAAAGTGTCCAAGGATGCTTGCACTCACCAGACATGCTGACTTAGATCATGTTGTCACATAATTACATAATCTTTTCACAGCATTTTCAGCGTGGCCATTTGATGTGGGTAATATGGGTTCGAGGTTCGATGTCCTACTATACTGTGAATGCCTTAAATGCTGATGACAGCTTGAGGTTCCATTTCTGCAGAAATGCACGTTCATTCTTTTCAAGGCTGGCCTTGACCTCCAAATCAGTCACACCACAACCAGTGATGAGGAAATTGTCTGCAATGACTTCAGCACCCCTGAGGCCTTCAATGAAGCGTGCATTTGTTGTTGCCAAAGTTTCAGAGTGGTGGATATGCCAAAACTGAGGCATACGAGTCCACCGACAATGTCTAAAGGGTGAGTTGAACGTTGTTAAGTAGTTTGAGGCGTCATCCAATGAGATCTGATGGAAGTCATCCTAAGCATCCCAGAGTGCAAATTTCTTGGTGCCTTCTAATCAGGACCCGACTTCATCAATGGCTGACAGCTGGTAATGTTCTCGGTGAGTGGCATGGTTGAGGTCTCTTAGATCAATACAAATCTGTACCTTATATGCTGGCCATTGGTTTCACAATGGCCAGCATGCTGGATACCCACTGTGTAGGTTGTTACAGGCATGAGCACTTTGCACTCAACCAACTGGTCAAGTTTTTCCTTTATGGGCTGTTGCATGGCCAGTGGTACCCATCTCAGGGCATGTATTGAGGGTGGAATGTTTTCATTGACGATGATGTGGTACTTTTCTGGCAGTGCGCCTGATCCCTCAAAACAACTGGAAAATCCTCAGGTGGAGCAGAGGAGGGAGAATCAACCTTTAACACCAGGACATCGCAGTTATGCAGGCTGACCAGGCCAAGACCAATGCTTGTATTCAATGACAAAACAGGCAGATAGTCATCATCTATGATATTGAAGTCAAGGGATTTTCGTACTCCTCTAGACTGGGTGGGAAGGGTTACTTTCCCAGCAATTTGATGATGTTCTCCTGTGTATGACAAGGTCTCCTTTGTACAGGGTTAAAGGTGATGAAGCAGTGTGTCTCCTGTAACATGCTTGTATAATTAACTGGGCAGGGAGTATGTCACACTGAGACCTGGTATCTGTCTGAAACTGAACTTCTTTCTCTGGTGTTGGCACAGAGATATACAGTTTGAAGATGGCTATTTGTGGCTGGGGTTTGTTTCCTGTGATCAGATTGATGTAGCACTAGTCTTGCTCAGGGTCAGCGGTTTCATGAATAGTTGAGACTGTTCCTCCTTACTCATGAAGAAGCTCAGTATTTATGCACAAAATGATTCATTCTTCCACACTTAAAACAGGTTTTTTTCCATGTGCTGCGCACTCACGCCCATGGGGCATGCATTCCACAATTGAGGGAGGCATTGGATCCTATTGGAAACCGCAGGATGGACCAACACTCAGGGTATTAAAATAATTGAGAAGAATTTGCTACCTTTCTACAACATCAAGAAATGGTTAGATATTCTAGTCTTCTCGGATAGGGACGAATAAATGGAGGTCCTGTCTCCTGTGGGGTTAGGGGCAGGAGACGTTAATTTCCCACGCGTGAGATTACTGTGTGATGGATCTCCTCCCCTGGGGTGGGATGGGTGGGTTTACTGGGGGTGAATTGGGGGGAGGGGTGGTGCCTCGCATGGACCTTGTGCTCCGTCCGCACTAACCCTTCCGGGTCTAGTCACACCCAGTGAAGTCGTTAACAAACAAACAAGCAAAACGTAGAAAAAAATCACCCAAAACCAAAATAAAAATCGATCAAAACCGAAAACCGCATCCAAAACTGTCAAAACCGATACATTTTCACATCCTAGTTATTAAAACCCTGATCGATCCGACACAGTGGTGACAAGTGGAGCTTACAGAGTACACTACACTTATTTTATTACAGTATTTGTGAATCACGGACTTGGCACTTGTATCTTTTAGTATCTGCATAAATTATAAGCTTTATTCCAGCTGCTCTCTCGAGGTCTAATAATAGTGAATCACCTTGAAACGCTCTTTTTTTTCTTTTTCGTTGCCTCCCCGCCATGGAACAGACGCTCATAGTAATTAATTAGTCATGATCTTCCTCACCGATCGTGATTTTCAATTTATCATAGGTGTAGATATCGCGCGTTCTAAGTGTATAACGACTGTAAATCTTCTTTAACTCTGTATCGTCCTAAACGAGCCATATATTATAAATACAGCAGGGGCTTAGCGTCAGATTTCGAAGGTGTATGCACAGTGCAGAAATTTTGAAATTTAGGGTATCAGAAATGCCATAATTTTCGAACTCTTTCCGTGGAACTCTTTTTATAAGTAAATGCAACGGAAAATGCAGTCGGTCGTTTATTTTACCCATCTCTCGAGTTTTAAAGCTAAAAGGGTTGTTGGCTTCCTTAATGTCTGGAGAGGTAACAAGTCCAGGAAGCCAAATAACGTTTCTTGTCGTTTAAGGATTAATGAAAAGGCAGTGGAAAAACAAACACACACGCCAGTATAATTCGAAATTTAAAATTCGGTCCTATTTTATAGTAACTGTGACAAATGTTGTAAGGGAATAACGAAAATTTTTTTTCCAGATTTCAGCTGTACGTAAGGGCGTACATGCGTACATGGACCCTTCTCCCCTGCATAGGATGTAGCGATTAAACTATTGTAATGTAAAGGATGGCATTGGTACAATTGACTTACCAAACACTGTTTTTATGCTTGTGCAAGCTTCTCTCTTCCTCTTTTACTTTGCACGTAAACTTGCTTTTCTTTCTGAAATTCTCGCCGCCTTTTGGCACGTTGGAAGACATGGTTCGCAATCTGATCGACCTTGACCTAAATGCTCCACATTGCAAGGTCAACATCATTCAAGATGCGTGAACCCCCCAGGGATCCCTGTAATATTCCAATTGGTTTGTCACGCATTCCTCTCAATAACATTTGCGTTTTGCGGCTATTCTAGAACAGTAGAGGCGCGTGATTGCTGCTCAGATGGAAGAGAAACTGAAACCTAAATAGGTCAAATAGGAAAAACAGAAAACCGCATCGGATATCAAATTCCATAAGTTAAGTTATTGTTGGTTTCACGGTTAGGGGGTCGGTGCGAGATAACCTGGAGAGAAAGCTTTAGAGCTAGGACGATACTTAAGAATTAACTCAACCCACATGAATCGGGTCAATTGAACCCAGGTGACAGTGGGGGAAGGCGTACTATTCCCACTCCCCTTATCTATTTCTATAGTATGACATTTACCACAGTTTGGATCTGAAAAGATCAGGTTATATCCTTTCTTCCTGACAGAGCCATCGGAATGGAAGGTTATCACTGCATAACGTCCAGTCACAGATACACTTCGTCCAGTCTCGGTGCCACAGTATTTCCCAAATAGGACGTTCCTTTCATTAGTAATCCTCAAATAGTCATATCTTTTGGAAAAAAAAATTACTCTGTGTTCATTAAATAAATATTATAAAGTAAGACTGCAGTGGAACGTAACAAAACTATTGACATAACTGATAAAAACATTAAGACTTCCTACCCTCTGACTCAGAGGAATAGGATCCAGTCAGTCTACTTACTGGAGTGGCCTCGGGGAGGAGGGGTGAGAAATGGGAACTTTATCTCTTTTACCGGAAAATCAGATTTTAGTTGCCACGCGATAGAAATCTCGGGTCCATAATCTACTGATTAAAGATAAAATTGCAGTGTGACTTGGTACTGGATTTGGACAAAAAATTGACCAGCAAATATATTTTGTGAGGTAGTAATTTCCCTATCCCATCAGGACCCTCATAAACCATACTCTACACTAACAGCCTGCACCGACGGTGCAGCACATTTCCCCTTCTTTCTAATCCCCACAAGCTACAGCCCTTACCCTTCCTTCCCACCCCTCTAAGTATCACTTGTCTTGTTCATATGGAAGAACTGATGCATTATGCTACTTTAGCAACATGTTTGCTTCACACCTCACTTACCTGCAACTAGACTGTGACTCGACTTCAAAGTCCCTGAAGTAAATTTTGAGCGTCCAGCAAAGGGAGATGTTAACCCAATAAGTACAGTCCATCCCATCGGGATAAAAGTTAGGATATTCGGGACTTGTCAGCTGGTTATTTTGCACATATCCACAACCAACTTCACAAAAAAAAAAATTAGATTTAAAAAAAAATAGTGACACAGTTGACTTTTACAACGTTCACGAAACTAATTTAATTCACACTCAGTTGAAATCAGCTTCATTGTGTAGTCGTGTCGGTTCCGATGTAAATTGACTCAACGGATTGTGTTTTGCTAAAATCAATGTTGCTTTTTATATAGCATAGCTCACTAGGCTTTCCTAGTTTGAGCACTCTGGCATGGCTTAGACGATACAACAAATGTGGGATCGTTCGGGGTAACCATATCGGTTCGTCCCCATAGCATCAGCACAGCACTGATGAGGCCCAGAAGGCCGAAAAAGTACTATCTGCAGTTAGTTTTTCATATATATATATTTTAGAAATTTCAACTTAAACTAATGTACAAGTCAGTGCTACTTACATGGAGGGTTTGTTGATACGCGTTATGAATTTGTATATTTAACAATTATTCCACGAGCACGCGTTGGATATGAGATGATAGATAGCCAACGAGGCACGTAGCGCTGAGTTGGCTGTAATGATCTCATATCCAACAAGCGCAAGCGGAATGACTGTTTTATTAAAAACGTTAAATTAAATTGTTAAATTGTAAACTGGATGAAGAACAATTCCCATTTCCCAGTAGGAAACAAATAATCACGACGATATTGCAACGAGTTATACGGATATCTTTAAGGAGGTTCTACTGCATTAGGCCAGAGACCTAAATATTCATTCAAGACTCCTGCTTAGCACAAAAAAAAAAAAAACAACAACAACAATGGAAAAAAAAAAGCAGCCAATTGCATATTTAAAACAATGCAAAACTTTCAGGTTACATTTAAGTTGAAATACGAAATGTAGTTAAATAATTGATTGTTTCTAGGACACTACAATAATAACAGCTCACAGTTGACATTTATTGTCACAGTGGAGCGGGCTACATTTCCTAGTCTGTTACGAGCTTCACAGGAATATTCACCACTGTCCTTCTCTACAACCTTGGGAATACGCAGTTCACTTGTTTTCTCATCCAATTTCATATTAATGACTTTTATTGGGTCTCCATCTTTTTTCCAAGTGATAGTTACTGTTGCGTCATTGACAAGGCAGGTCGATTTGAGTTCATCACCTGGAGTGAGTATTGGATGTGGATTTGGCCTTATTTGAGAGGTGGGTTTTTCTGTGTTGAAAGAGACAAATTACTGTTAAGTCTGAAAAAACAGCTTTACTCACAACACTTAGTAACGTAATGATCATGGACATGAAAGAATCCAAAAGCATGCAACCCTCTGAACAGAAATTATAAGTCGGTGAAACCTGGCTTCAAAAGAGTATTTGTTTAAAGTTTATTTGGGGCCACCTGATCAAAATGATCAGAGTGACCAAAACAAAATGTCATGAAGGCATCACCCCAAACAGTTGGTGAATGTTGCATGTGCAAAAGATAACCTTTCCCCAAATCCATAATTGCACAGGACACCTAACAACCCAAACAAGTAGCTGCTCGAATTGGCCTTCTTGTCTTAGATGATTTCCAAATTATGATTGAGAATCAAATGCAAAAAGATTATTACAAAAACCAGCCCTAACAGGCTCTAAGTTATTTTTTGTTCCTACTTTAGACTTAAGTCTCCATTTCTGAGTAATATTTCATACATCAGCACAAGAGATAAACTCCAGAGAGGAAGGTATCAAAGATTATTAGAAACTGGATCATTGGATAATGTAATTCAAGACTTTTCATTGGCTTAGCCATTATGGTATATGAGCCCATATACTATAAACTATGATATGGTGAGCATACGCATAACCTTAGAATTGAAAGGGAGCTAAAAATTTAATAATTTAATGTAGCGTTTTTAATAAAACAATTATTCAACTTGCGTTTGTTGGTTATGATATGATTACAGCCAACTCGGCTCTAAGCGCCTTGTTAGCTATCTATCATCTCATATCCAACGCGCGCTTGTGGAATAATTGTTAATTATATGATTATTACAGTGCATCCATAATTATTATCATCATAATCATTGCTAATTCATGATTGTACAATCATTATCATTTTCAGTAGAGAACCTACCAGAAACTTGAAGTGTTGCTGAAGAACTTGTCGTATTTGCTTTGTTTTCTGCTATGCACTTGTATGTTCCTCCCATTTCCTTTGTTGTTTGTGGCAAATCCAGGAATGATTCCATAAACGAGTCTCCCTCAAAATTGGTTTGATAAATACCAAATGGAAGTTTACTGCCATCAAATGTCCAGGTCACTTTTGGTGTTGGATCACCAGAGGCACCGCAAGCAAAGTTGACAGGGTTTCCAACAGTAACAGATTGGTTTACTGGAGACAATAAAATCCGAGGAGACACTGAAAATAAAAAAGAAGACCACTGATCTTCAATGAAGGTTATCAATTGAACAACTGGACAACCAGTCTGGGTCATTTTGCAGAAGTTAAATGTGAGACCAAATTTTATAATTCACTCTACTACATGTATTCAGTCTGGGGTAAGAGACATTACCTACACGCTGTGCTTGAGAATGGATAGAGGACAAAACTTTTCTAATGTGTAAGTTAATTTCTCTAGTCCCCAGATGACATGATTTACAAGAATGTTGGTAATTTTTAGTTTTTAATTTCCTTTTCTTTGTAAAGCTTAAAACTTTCCATTGTGTGGCTTTTGCAGTTGAGAGGTATAAAACACTGATTACTGACTCTCCCTTGGACAGTTACATGTGTTGCAACATTAGTACACGAGAGTACGTCCTTGGCGATTCATTCCACCCCACTGTGAGAGGGACTGGTACAACTGCACACTTTGTAATCCACTCCAACAAGTTACACTGCAGCTCTCCCATGGTCCCCAGGATGACCAGCCACTATTAACTATCATTGTATCAGAGGTTTGTGATGATATCAATGCAAATCAAAGAGACAACAACTTTATTCGACTTAAGATGAGCGAAAAGTGTCCAAGGATGCTTGCACTCACCAGACATGCTGACTTAGATCATGTTGTCACATAATTACATAATCTTTTCACAGCATTTTCAGCGTGGCCATTTGATGTGGGTAGTATGGGTTCGAGGTTCGATGTTCTACTCTACTGTGAATGCCTTAAATGCTGATGACACAAACTGAGATCCATTATCGGTAATTAGTATGTCTGGTATGCCATTCTTAAAAACTGGACTCTACATGCAGCAATCACACTGGTGGATGTGAACCACTTTCACTTCCTAAACTTCAAAGAAGCCACTCCAGTAGTCAATCAGGACAAAGAACTGTTGTTTTCCCAGTTTAAATAGATCAGCCGCCAGCACTGACCAAGGGTGTGACGGTACAGGGTGGGGCTGCATGTTTTTGCGGCATTGATCAGGCTTATGAGACTGACAAACTGAGCACTTGGAAATAAAATCCTTCACTTTCACATTCATGAGTGGCCAGTGCAGGACCTCTCTGACACAACAGAGACATCCCCTCATGCCGTTGTCATTATCTGTGAATTTGTTTCAGCATCTCTTTCCTCAACGAGGTAGGTACTAGTAGCCATTCCCCAAGGAATACTATTCCATTGTCCTCTACAGGTTCACTCCTCTGGTCATAATATGGCATCAATTGGAGGTCACATTCTTTCTTGGACGGTGCCACTCTATTCTTTATTGCAACAATTAGACTTTGCATGATGGTATCATTTGCTGTTTGTAACCCCCAAAGGTTACTAGTATAGCAGAGAAAACAATTCAAATGGACATTAGAAATCACAGATTAATTAAATGACGTGCGTAATCAAAATTGCAAACAAAAATAAAGAGATCAGTGTGAAATCACAGATGAAAAGGGTGAAGCAGAGGTTGAAGATTGTGCAGTTATAATTGATGGTTGTAGCTGAATTTGTGCAGCTGTATTTAAGTGGCTGAATTTGTGTAAAATACAGCAGAAACTAAACTGAGAAAATATCCCTGAGAAATGTAACACTGAAGACCACTGATCTTCAATGAAGGTTATCAATTGAATCAGGCCTTCAAAGATCTATATGAGTTCAACCAAGTGTGTGATAGACAAGAGGGGACGTAATTTACTAAGGCAAAAATCCAAGACTTAAAGTTAATCTCTCCTTCACCCTTCATCTGTGATTTCACACTGATCTCTTTATTTTTGTTTGCAATTTTGATTAAGCACCTCATTTAATTAATCTGTGATTTCTAATGTGCATTTGAAGTATCTTCTCTGCTATACTAGTAACCTTTGGAGGTTCCAAGACTTTTCATTGGCTTAGCCATTATGGTATATGAGCCCATATACCATAAACTACGATATCGTAAGGGTACGCATAAGCTTAGAATTGAAAGGGAGCTAAAAATTTAATAATTTAATGTAGCGTTTTTAATAAAACAATTATTCAACACGCGTTTGTTGGTTATGACATGATTATAGCCAACTCGCCGCTCCGCGCCTTGTTGGCTATCTATTATCTCATATCCAATGTGCGATTGTGGAATAATTGTTAATTATATGATTATTACAGTGCATCCATAATTATTATCATCATAATCATTGCTAATTCATGATTGTACAATCATTATCATTTTCAGTAAAGAACCTACCAGAAACTTGAAGTGTTGCTGAAGAACTTGTCGTATTTACTTTGTTTTCTGCTATGCACTTGTATGTTCCTCCCATTTCCTTTGTTGTTCGTGGCAAATCCAGGAATGATTCCATGAACGAGTCTCCCTCAAAGTTGGTTTGATAAATACCAAATGGAAGTTTACTGCCATCAAATGTCCAGGTCACTTTTGGTGTTGGATCACCAGAGGCACGGCAAGTAAAGTTGACAGGGTTTCCAACAGTAACAGATTGGTTTACTGGAGACAATAAAATCCGAGGAGACACTGAAAATAAAAAAGAAGACCACTGATCTTCAATGAAAGTTATCAATTGAACAACTGGACAACCAGTCTGGGTCATTTTGCAGAAGTTAAATGTGAGACCAAATTTTATAATTCACTCTACTACATGTATTCAGTCTGGGGTAAGAGACATTACCTGCACGCTGTGCTTGAGAATGGATAGAGGATAAAACTTTTCTAATGTGTAAGTTAATTTCTCTAGCCCCCAAATGACATGATTTACAAGAATGTTGGTAATTTTTAGTTTTTAATTTCCTTTTCTTTGTAAAGCTTAAAACTTTCCATTGTGTGGCTTTTGCAGTTGAGAGGTATAAAACACTGATTACTGACTCTCCCTTGGACAGTTACATGTGTTGCAACATTAGTACACGAGAGTACGTCCTTGGCGATTCATTCCACCCCACTGTAGAGAGGGACTGGTACAACTGCACACTTTGTAATCCACTCCAACAAGTTACACTGCAGCTCTCCCGTGGTCCCCAGGATGACCAGCCACTATTAACTATCACTGTATCAGAGGTTTGTGATGATATCAATGCAAATCAAAGAGACAACAACTTTAATCGACTGAAGATGAGTGAAAAGTGTCCAAGGATGCTTGCACTCACCAGACATGCTGACTTAGATCATGTTGTCACATAATTACATAATCTTTTCACAGCATTTTCAGCGTGGCCATTTGATGTGGGTAATATGGGTTCGAGGTTCGATGTCCTACTATACTGTGAATGCCTTAAATGCTGATGACAGCTTGAGGTTCCATTTCTGCAGAAATGCACGTTCATTCTTTTCAAGGCTGGCCTTGACCTCCAAATCAGTCACACCACAACCAGTGATGAGGAAATTGTCTGCAATGACTTCAGCACCCCTGAGGCCTTCAATGAAGCGTGCATTTGTTGTTGCCAAAGTTTCAGAGTGGTGGATATGCCAAAACTGAGGCATACGAGTCCACCGACAATGTCTAAAGGGTGAGTTGAACGTTGTTAAGTAGTTTGAGGCGTCATCCAGTGAGATCTGATGGAAGTCATCCTAAGCATCCCAGAGTGCAAATTTCTTGGTGCCTTCTAATCAGGACCCGACTTCATCAATGGCTGACAGCTGGTAATGTTCTCGGTGAGTGGCATGGTTGAGGTCTCTTAGATCAATACAAATCTGTACCTTATATGCTGGCCATTGGTTTCACAATGGCCAGCATGCTGGATACCCACTGTGTAGGTTGTTACAGGCATGAGCACTTTGCACTCAACCAACTGGTCAAGTTTTTCCTTTATGGGCTGTTGCATGGCCAGTGGTACCCATCTCAGGGCATGTATTGAGGGTGGAATGTTTTCATTGACGATGATGTGGTACTTTTCTGGCAGTGCGCCTGATCCCTCAAAACAACTGGAAAATCCTCAGGTGGAGCAGAGGAGGGAGAATCAACCTTTAACACCAGGACATCGCAGTTATGCAGGCTGACCAGGCCAAGACCAATGCTTGTATTCAATGACAAAACAGGCAGATAGTCACCATCTATGATATTGAAGTCAAGGGATTTTCGTACTCCTCTAGACTGGGTGGGAAGGGTTACTTTCCCAGCAATTTGATGATGTTCTCCTGTGTATGACAAGGTCTCCTTTGTACAGGGTTAAAGGTGATGAAGCAGTGTGTCTCCTGTAACATGCTTGTATAATTAACTGGGCAGGGAGTATGTCACACTGAGACCTGGTATCTGTCTGAAACTGAACTTCTTTCTCTGGTGTTGGCACAGAGATATACAGTTTGAAGATGGCTATTTGTGGCTGGGGTTTGTTTCCTGTGATCAGATTGATGTAGCACTAGTCTTGCTCAGGGTCAGCGGTTTCATGAATAGTTAAGACTGTTCCTCCTTACTCATGAAGAAGCTCAGTATTTATGCACAAAATGATTAATTCTTCCACAGTTAAAACAGGTTTTTTTTCCATGTGCTGGGCACTCATGCCCATGGGGCATGCATTCCACAATTGAGGGAGGCATTGGATCCTATTGGAAACCGCAGGATGGACCAACACTCAGGGTCTTAAAATAATTGAGAAGAATTTGCTACCTTTCTACAACATCAAGTAATGGTTAGATATTCTAGTCTTCTCAGATAGGGACGAATAAATGGAGGTCCTGTCTCCTGTGGGGCTATGGGCAGGAGACGTTAATTTCTCACGCACGAGATTACTGTGTGATGGATGTCCTCCCCTGGGGTGGGATGGGTGGGTTTACTGGGTGGGTGAGTTGGGGGAGGGGTGGTGCCTCGCATGGACCTTGTGTTCCGTCCGCACTAACCCTTCCGGGTCTAGTCACACTCGGTGAAGTCGTTAACAAACAAACAAGCAAAACCGGAGAAAAAAAATCACCCAAAACTGAAATAAAAATCGATCAAAACCGAAAACCGCATCCAAAACTGTCAAAACCGATACATTTTCACATCCTAGTTATTAAAACCCTGATCGATCCGACACAGTGGTGACAAGTGGAGCTTACGGAGTACACTACACTTATTTTATTACAGTATTTGGGAATCACGGACTTGGCACTCGTATCTTCTAGTATCTGCATAAATTATAGGCTTTATTCCAGCTGCTCTCTCGAGGTCTAATAATAGTGAATCGCTTTGAAACGCTCTTTTTTTTCTTTTTCGTTGCCTCCCCGCCATGGAAGAGACGCTCATAGTAATTAATTAGTCATGATCTTCCACACCGATCATGAATTTTCAATTTATCATAGGTGTAGATATCGTGCATTCTAAGTGTATAACGACTGTAAATCTTCTTTAACTCTGTATCGTCCTAAACGAGCCATATATTATAAATACAGCAGGGGCATAGCGTGAGATTTCGAAGGTGTATGCACAGTGCAGAAAATTTGAAATTTAGGGTATCGGAAATGCCATAATTTTCCAACTTTTTCCGTGGAACTCTTTTTATAAGTAAATGCAACGGAAAATGCAGTCGTTGGTTGTTTATTTTACCCATCTCTCGAGTTTTAAAGCTAAAAGGGTTGTTGGCTTCCTTACTATCTGGAGAGGTAACAAGTCCAGGAAGCCAAATAACATTTCTTGTCATTTAAGGATTATTGAAAAAGCACTGGAAAAACAAACACTCACGCCAGTATAATTCGAAATTTAAAAATCGGTCCTATTTTATAGTAACTGTGACAAATGTTATACGGGAATAAAGAAAATTTGTTTCCAGATTTCAGCTGTATGCACGGAGGTACGTGCGTACATGGACCCTTCTCCCCTGCATAGGATATAGCAATTAAACTATTGTAATGTAAAGGATGGCATTGGTACGATTGACTTACCAAACACTGTTTTTATGCTTGTGCAAGCTTCTCTCTTCCTCTTTTACTTTGCACGTAAACTTGTTTTTCTTTCTGAAATTCTCGCCGCCTCTTGGCACATTGGAAGACATGGTTCGCAATCTGATCGACCTTGACCTAAATGCTCCACATTGCAAGGTCAACGTCATTCAAGACGCGTGAACCCCCCAGGGATCCCTGTAATATTCCAATTGGTTTGTCACACATTCCTCTCAATAACATTTGCATTTTGCGGCTATTCGAGAACAGTAGAGGCGCGTGATTACTGCTCAGATGGAAGAGAAACTGAAACCCAAATAAGTCAGATAGGAAAAACAGAAAACCGCATCGGATCTCAAATTCCACAAGTTCAGTTATTGTTGGTTTCACGGTTAGGGGGTCGGTGCGAGATTACCTGGAGAGAAAGCTTTAGAGCTTAGACGATAATTAAAAATTAACTCAACCTACATGAATCGGCTCAATCGAACCCAGGTGACAGCGGGAAGAGGCGTCCTAACCCCACTCCCCTTAGTCATTTCTATAGTATGACATTTACCACTGTTTATATATGTAAAGATCAGTTTATATCCTCTTTCCCTTTCAGAGCCATTAGAATGGAAGGTTATCACTGCATAACGTCTGTATAGTATTAAATATATTAATCAGTAGTTTCACTAGCAACCTTTGTTGCTTCTCTTGGTGTTAATGTATGGGATCCCATGAAAATGGGTTCGCACTCCACCGATGAGCAAACTCATGATCAGTGGGTAAAAAAGGAACAAAGTATATGCAAGGGTGGGAATGAGTGTGTAAAATGAACATAAAAGTTAGGTGTTAAAATTGAGGGAGCGACTTCTGTACCAACAGCACGCGCCTAAACTCAATTTAAAATTGTAAAAAATATATGTTATATATTATTAAAATAAAAAAATAAATAAGTAAATAAAATCAAAATAAAATAAAATAAAATGAAGTTAAAATATTATATAAGAGTAACTATTCGAAAGAGGGGGCGGAGCATTTAGGGTTAGGGTTAAATTGCTAATTTTATATTAGAGTTTTGGTTATAGTTAGGGTTAGAGTTATATTAGGGTTAGAGTTAGTGTTAGGGTTTTAGGGGTAGTGTTAGATTAGGTTTTAGGGTTGGGGTTAGGGTTAGGGTTAGGGTTAGTGCTAGATTAGGGTTGGGTTAGGGGTAGGGTTGTGGTGGGGTAAAGGTTAGTCATAGGTAAGGGTTTGCTTAGGGGTTGTGGAATGGGGTCTAACATATTTATGCTAATTTAGTGTTACACCTTGCCACAAACTTCATTTTTTATTTCAACTTAAATTATTATATAAGTCGGTGCCACTTACATGGACGGTTTGTTGACATGCACTATGAATTTGTATATTTGTTAATATATATTAATCTTCCAAATTAACTTCTTCACCGTATTCTTTCTTCTTCTTTCAAGCGTAATTATCCCACTACGGTTTGTCTGCTTTATACAGAGTTTTATTCCCAAATGTTATCCCTGAATATATTCATCTCAATGGTACCATTTTAAATTGGTATATAATTCAGTACTACTTAGATGGACAGCTCGTTGATGTTGGAGGGTAAGTGGGTGGAGACTGGGTGCCATTCGCTGAAATAAAACTTTATGAATTGATTATGGACCACCTATGGAATCGTTTTAGGTTTAGACTAGCTATTTGCGATGAGCCAATACTCCTATAATTCACGCCGAGCTGTAGGAACTTGTTGGATTTCAGTTATTCAAGAATAACCCATAAAGGGGCTAAGTCCGCAAACAGTTTGGTAGCCTTCATTTTTCGAGTTCCCTATTTAACAAATGGTAAACACCACAGCGTACACTATTGAGTTATGGATGCACGCGGGAGGTTGCTAAGCACGAAAGAAGCGTAAGAGTCGCGCGAGGCGATAGCCGAGAGCGACTCTTGCTTCTTGAGTGATTAGCAAACCTCCTAAGTGCATCCATAACTCAATAGTGTACGCTGTGGTGTTTACAATTTGTTTTATAACATAACACTGATACATTGTAGCTAAATAGCGCCCTTTTATTTAACAAATCTTACGTGACCAGAAAAAACAAGCGCGCGTGGAAAAATAGTCTTTGCATTTGCTCACGTCAGCAGCGTACACCCATGGGCAAATGAGGGACGCTAAATTGACCAATCAGAGCGTGCGCTTTACTTTGGTTATGTTATAATTTACAATGCGAATTGATCTCCCTTATCCTTACCCATCCTCTCTCCTTTTCACTAAATTATATCTCTAATGATGTATTATGTGTAGATTTTTGTTTTTATTTAAATTTATATAAAAACAAAACGTCACACTACTTACAGCCGGTAGGGACGAACGTGAATGTTAAGTGGTATCCTTTGCGTGTGACGCTGCCGTTTGAATGAAATGTGAACACAGCGTACTGACCAGTGACGAGGACGGTTCCAGATCTAATACCACAATACTTTCCATTGAGCCCACCAAATGTCTCACTTTTTTCGTTTGCAATCTTCAAATAGTCATACCTGTTATGAAAAATGTTAAACCAAATTCTTCTACAAATTTAAAACCTAAGCAAAAGCCTAATATGGGTCCCTGACTTGAGAAACTCAAAATTTCTGACAAATAATTATAAACATGTTATCTTCACCAGCAAATAGTACATTTAAAGTGATGTGTTTAACAATATTTAAATGCACATAGGGCTTAGTGATGGAATTGTTGTAAAAGATCGACTTATAAAAGTTATCTGTATTTTTAATCACCAAACCGTTTACATACTACCGTCAGTAAGCAAATTCTCCAGACTGTTCTCTTTACATTTCTAATTATAATAACAATAAATGTTTATTCACAATCAATAAAAGGTGAAAAGGAGATAAAAGAGGTTATCCCTTTCTAGTTTATCTCCTGATAATAAAATAGACTACGACATTAATTTAGATACAACTATATATATATAATACATCAAAAATAAGAACTGAGCGTTAACTAGCAAAATTTACGAGGTGACTTCTCAGCCTATTCTTAAAAATATTCAAATTTGCCGCCTCAGCGATTTCCTTTGGCAGATTATTCCAACTATTAATTATACGTATATAAAAAATGAATATTTTTAAACTATTTAAGGTCGCTGATGCAAACTTAAGTTTAAAACGGTGATTGGCTCGTAAAGGCCGAAAATCGTGTGCAAACATGAAAAAATGCCGAGGGATCAAGTCCATTAACTATATCTTATTAACCAAGCGCGAGGGCCGTACTGGGAGAATATCGGCCCGAGGTCTTGACAGTCCGGACCGAGCGCAGCGAGGTCCGTACAAAAAAAGACCGAGGGCCGATATTCTTCCAGTACGGTCCCGGGACCATTCGGGACAGTGCCCGGTCCAATACTTAGAGAATATTGGACCGGCAATAGAGCATTTTGATTGGTTGATTTTAGTTATTGGCCCTCTGACTGCCCGAGTCGTGTAATAAGTCATTTTATTGTCTTATAATACTCGGTAAGTGACGAGAATAATCTTCTTTGCTCAAGTGTTGGCCATTTTAGAAGTTTAAAGCGCTCTTCGTAGGTCATATCTTGCCCAATTTTTCCAAGGGCACATTTGGATGCTCTACGTTGTACGTTCTAGAGGTGCCAACAAGGAGAATTTTTTTAATAATCAAGAGCTTCTTCAGTTAATGATCATTTCCTTTATTCTCGTTACGTTAATGTGTGATACTGGGGTGATATTGTAAGGAGAAATCAGATGCTAATCACTCTCAGGGGTGAAAGGTTGGAAAGCAATTGCAATGAAAGGAGTACACCAATCATAATGATAATATTAGGAAATTTTCTCCAATTTGATTAAAATCGAACTAGCGGTAGGGGGAAATACAATTTAATAGAATTACTCAAAACAGAAACAATGTAAATAGATCGACCCTGGTAAAAAGTTAATTTGTTTGCTCGGTCGGTGATGATAGCGGTATCGCCTATCGCCTATTGACGTTAACAACTTTGTTAATTTTGTTCCCCACAACCGCACAAGAAACTGTTTTAATCCGGAATTACTGCTGAAAACTCAGTCCTGTAAAACATCTTTATTTAAGGCCTCATATTTTAATAGAATTACAAAACTGTGGAATATTATGTGTAAAGTAGCTCCTCCGTCTTCCTTAGGTACTCTTTCATCCTTTAAGAACTTTGTCACTAATCACTATTTTAATTTATTAGCAAATGTTTTCGATATTGACCAACCGTGTACCTGGTCAGTGTTTATAGACTGTTCCTGCCATAGAACTCATTCGCACTGACTTAAAACTTTGTAATATTTATTTATTTTTTATTCTGTAGGGAGTTTCCTTGCATGGGTACTCACGTCCCGTTCGTTACTCCCTTTTGGCAATTTTTTGTACGTGTAACTTCTCGTTTATTACTTTTGTAACTCAGTAGAATGCCAATAAAATTATTAAAAAAAAAAAAAAAAAAAAAAAAAGATAATTAAACATTTGTAACTAACCTTGATTTTTTTTTTGTGGTGAAAGTGAAAAAAAACACAAAAAACAAGAACAATGGCACAGTTTACGTACACATAACAGATCATAATGAAGTTACTTGTTTAGACAAGACAAAAATTGTAATCCACCATTGCAGAAGGCTCCTTTAATCCTTTCACTTCAAAAATATCCAAATGACAATTCTCAGTACTGTCTGCCACACTTTCCTTTCGAATTGAGCTTTGAGAATTAGGTTTTAAGTCAAAGAACATCTCCTAATGATGGTTTCCTTTCTTATCACCTTTCAGCTTAGAAAAAAGTTAATATTTCTAAGAGAAATACCTTTCTGGACACTCCTAGGAATGGAAGGACTGAACGCAGAAATGGAAATAAATCAGGTAACGAATGTGAAGCCTGTATGGAGGATGTATAGGAATTAAGTTCTGCTTCGTTTTACCTTCAAACCCCACTTACCCGCAACTGAAGTGCCTCTCGAGATTGAAGTCATTAAAGCTGATGTTCATTGCCTTTCCAGCAGGAATTTTGACCCAGTAAACGCAATTCATGTTATTTGGGTAGTTACTTGGGTACCTGGGACTTTTCAGTTCATTACTCGACGAATTTCCGCATTCTGTAAAAACACAATTATGAATGTCAAGCTTAGGATGGCATGTTCTCCACGGGGAGCAAGTTTACGCAATTTATCTTGAACTCATTTGCACAGTATTTTATAGATAAAAGCTTAACTGTACATTTTTTTTTCATTTGTTTGAGTCAGGAAAAAATCTCTCATTGATGTGTTTCGTTTATTTATTTGTTTATTCGTCCATCTATCTCTCCATCGATCAACATCACACCTGACAGCCTTTTCTGTACTTCACCCGCTTTAACTCCACCCACATGAATCGGGTCAATCGAACCCAGGTGACAGTGGGAAGAGGCGTCCTAACCCCACTCCCCTTAGTCATTTCTATACTATGACATTTACCACTGTTTATATATGTAAAGATCAGTTTATATCCTCTACTTCCTCGTCCATCTATCTCTCCATCGATCAACAGCTCACCTGACTGCCTAACCCAATAAGTGCAGTCCATCCCATTGGGATAAAGGTTTGGATATCCGGGACTTGTCAGCTGGTTATTTTGCACATATCCACAACCAACTTGACAAAAAAGAATTAGATTTAAAAAAGAAATAGTGACACAGTTGACTTTTACAACGTTCACGAAACTAATTTGATTGTTGTAATGCTTTCATGTTCTTACCTTGTGGTGGCCCTGTGGTATACCAAGTTCGATTTGTGGTGTACACTGTCGGTGGAACCTGGGTACAATTACCTGATGAATTGAAAACAAATACAAGAACGGAAAGATAAAATAACAAATACAAGAACGAAAAGATAAGATAATATTAAATGAGGCCAACTGTGAAGTGAGTAGAAGTTACTAGAAAAAGAGAAAACAGTGACACGGTGGAATTTTACAGCCTTCATGAAACGAATTTGAGTGGTGTAGTATTTTTGTGTTCTTATCGTGTAGTGGTGCTGTGGTAAACCATGGTGGATTTGTGGGGTGCTCTGTTGGTGGAACCTGGGTACCATAGGTTGCTGTATTGTAACAATGAAAGGAACAATGGAACGAAGCTAGTGAAAATATCAGAAGAGGCCTACTGTGAAGTAAATAGAAGTTAAACCGCCACCCAGTTAGCCCAATGGATAGCGCGCTGGACTGTTGTGCGGGAGGTTGAGGGTTTGAGCCCCGGCCGGACCAACACTCAAGGTCTTAAAATAATTGAGAAGAATTTGCTACCTTTCTATAACATCTAGAAATGGTTAGATATTCAAGTCTTCTCGGATAGGGACGAACAAATGGAGGTCCCGTCTCCCGCAGGGTTGGGGGTAGGAGACGTTAATTTCCCACGCACGAGATTACTGTGATGGATGTCCTCCCCGGGGTGGGATGGTGGGTACAAAGGGGTTAGGTGTCAATTGAGACGATAGTCCCGTTCCTTTCTCCTGCCACTCCCATGGCGAATTGATTAAAACTAAAACTAAAAAGCTGAACTTACTGGGGAAAGAGAAAAATTCCATAAGTTAAGTTATTGTTGGTTCTAACGATTAAGGGGAGGCGCGATTGTTCTTAGCCAATCACAGAGCAAAGTAAAGCATATCCAATGCGACCCTAAATCACACTTCACACTCAGTTGAAATCAGCTTCATTGTGTAGTCATGTCGGTTCCGATGTAAATTGACTCAATGGATTGTGTTTTGCTAAAATCAATGTTGCTTTTTATATAGCATAGCTCACTAGGCTTTCCTAGTTTGAGCACTCTGGCATGGCTTAGACGATACCACAAATGTGGGATCGTTCGGGGTAACCATATCGGTTCTTCCCCATCCTAGCATCAGCACAGCACTGATGAGGCCCAGAAGGCCGAAACAGTTCTCTCTGCAGTTAGTTTTTTAAATATAAATATTTTAGAAATATCAACTTAAATTAATGTACAAGTCAGTGCTACTTACATGGAGGGTTTGTTGATACGCATTATGAATTTGTATATTTAACAATTATTCCACGAGCGCGCGTTGGATATGAGATGATAGATAGCCAATGAGGCACATAGCGCTGAGTTGGCTGTAATGATCTCATATCCAACAAGCGCAAGCGGAATAACTGTTTTATTAAAAACGTTAAATTAAATTGCTAAATTTTATTAAATTTTTTAGCTCCCTTTTAATTATAAGCTGACTCGTATGCTTACCATATTTGTAGATCATGGTATATTGGCTCATATACCATAATAACTGAGCCAATAAAAAGTCTTGAATTGCATTATCTAATGATCCAGTTTTTAATAAATAGCTCTATGCTTGCAATATACCATAACACTTCTTTGGATAAAACTCTTGTGTGTTAAAATTCAAATGTAAGCTGTCAAGCAGTATTTTTAATGTTAAACTGTTTGTTTTTGTTGATTCTGCAAATTGAAATTCAAAGATTTCTACTTAATTTTGACTTAACACTCTTGAAAGTGAAGGGCTCAATTACAGTTAAATAATTGATTTTTGGACTAAGCTCTTGCTATTAGTGTAACAATGAATTGTCATGAAGTTATCCTAAACTGTAGACTAAGCTGCTGTTTGTCTCTTTTTTAGCTGGGCTTGCAGCTTGTCAAACGTGACCAAAATAATCCTGAAATCTTAAGCTTATGGATACATTCCTTTCATTGTAAAGCGTAGGCTTAAGAAATTGTGGCATGCAAGTGACCGATTCAATTCTTAGTTTAGATCATGTACCAAATATTACAATTTGTCATCACCACAAACTTCCAAACACAGCTTTATAAATGGTCATTCAATCATCAAGGAAAAAAAAGGACAGGTTAATCCTAACAAACCTCTTAAATGATATAATTCAACATTTCATCCACTCTAAAACATGCAAAAATTTAAAAAAATTCCATTAAGACATGACTTAAGAAGATGTACTGGAGTGTATTGACTGCACGCTAGAGTGTTATCTTACGAAACGGTTTATTTGTTGAAGTTCAAGTTTTTTTTACAACCGTGCCGAGCTCTGCTCTCTCTCACTTACTAACTGGGAAATTACATGATTGACGGGTAACAAAACGGCAACCGGAAGCGGTCACTACACGTACAGATCACGAGTGAAAGTTTTCCAAAGAAGACATTAAAGAAAATTGAGGAAAAGGAATTAAAGTTTGGCACTGCTTAACATACATAATAAAGGCCCAAACAAAGTCACCGACGCATGTTGTACCTGAGAGGGATAAAGAGTGGCCAACACGTCAGCCGACAGTCGGCCTACGCGTTGGCCAACCCATCGGTAGGATCGGATTCTTTACCTTTACCCCGAAAGCAGACTTAACTGACAGATTCTACCTCATAAAACTCTTTGTATTTAAAAGTAAACAAAAAAAATTGAAAAAGTAGGATTACAAAAAAGACATCTTAATCCTGAAACAATAATTGAAACATTTATTTCTACTTGGTACTACACCCTGTACTCTTACCAAAGCAAACATTGCCTCATCCCAGGGTAAACGGAGCTATTGACAGACTCAAGAGTTAACAATGCTTAATTTAGGGTATCTTTATTTGGGGTTCAACCTTTCAATTCCTACAAGTAACTATCACTTAGTTTCTCATAGAGAAAGGAAATGATCACCAGTTGGAAAAATTCTTGATTGTTAAAACATATTCTCTCTGTCAGTATAATTATAGGAAATATATGGAGAACAGTGTGGAAAATACCCATACTGATGGTGTAGTGTAAAAGTTTATACAAGTACCTCTTCTGTAACTTGCGTAATTGACAACAACTCCACTCTCATCGCATTTGGTTTGTGTTGTACCCTCTGATGCAAATTTGACTTGCACATTCTTCATTTGTTTTAATGTGAAATAGGACTTAAAAGAAAGAGATGAATGAGAACAAATCCTTTTCTCAATGTTTATCTCTTGGCCTGTTGTGTTTGTACCTACAAGATGGAACATAAGACACATTAATGAAAGAGTACCTGTCATGATACCTTTTCCTGGTTTTCTTTGCATTTTGAAGTAAGAAAATGTTGATGAAGAGTGAAAGATCTTGGCTTTACTTCAAGTTTATTGTTAAGGCTGTACACTGTAGCTAGAGGAACCTGGTTGCAGGATGTCCAAATGCTCCTCAGGAAATAGGGTGCCCAGCTCTTGAAAGCTTTCATAAGCAGAAAGGTTTAAAAGTCATCAGGAGACAAAAAGTAAGTTGCCAGTGGAACACAACTATGGCACAATTAATGCCAGAGAAACTTGTATTTAAAAAGCAAGACTAAATTTTCTTGACTGGTATTTTCCTTCAAATCATGACATGTAAATTGAAAAATCTGTTAGATTCACTGCCTCACAAAGATTTGTCCTGCTCCAAGGCAAGATGATGGCATCTTGAAAGATTAGTAAGACTTGACAAAATCTGCCACATTTTTATGGACCTTGAATTCATCTGTCCATGAAAACATCAAATGAGAACTCAGCCAATATTCAGCCATCTTGACCTCATGTTTGGTCCTGAACCCTATGTTCAGACCAAAAATACAAGGTTGACAGGGCTTAATGTAGTTTGCGAAATGAAACGAAACGAAATGAAAAATCTGTAGTTTGCAAAACGAAATGGAAAATCTGCAGTTTGCGAAACAAAATTTCCCAGTCAAAATTAAATTATGGCGGGAGATTATCCTGGCGATGACCTTTGCATACATTTGCTACGTAGGAGACCCTTGCGTTACATTTTCTAACAGGTCAGGTGAGTCTAACTTTTAGTTGAGCCATCGAGTCCCCTTTTTTGTTTTTCTTTTTCGCAGCCCATGTTCCTAGCAAGGCCTTTTCTCTTTTTGTATGCCTTGATGATACCACATTTGTATTGATAAGTGTCAATACTCTTATGGAGGCGGTCTGCCTGAAAATTTAGTCAAAAACCACCACCCAAGAATTTCCGCTGGAAAGTACGCATATCTTTACCACAAACGTCACGCGATATTCAAAGGAATAGCTTTCTTGTTTACTTTCCACCATTCTGTTTTTAACATTTTGTGTAGATAAACAACTGCACAAAGAAAAAGTATTGCCTGAAGGTTTATTTTACCCAACATGTGGCTGCACCCTGCCCTGGATGGAAAGATAGGCATGCTACATAAGCAGGAGTTATTTTTTTTGGATACGTAGGTTGAAATGGGACGCTATATAACTGATGCTGGTGTCTGAATAATTGTTGGCAAAAATAAACTGCATTGGTACAACGCTTCCTGCAGTCCCCTTCACAGCCCTAATTTGAACTTGTCACGCAACGCTATCTCTCTCTCCAACATTGCACAACGAGACTAAACAACAACCTGCACGTAGGTTAAAATTGTGCTTATTGCCGTTCCTTCGTCAGAGACAGTCCTAGTTATTATTCTGACCATTAAGGGCCAGAATCAGAAATTCTGTTTGGCTTTTCCTGTGCAAGAAAATGCACAATAGCGTGCAGTTTTTAATTGGCGCAAAGTAATGTGGTGGCATATCCAGGGAACGAGGTTGAGTTTTGGCATCGATTGTCAGTCAGATTTGAAGTACTGGCCGCACATCAACGATAAGCTTGTTACAGTTTATACTCATCTTTCGAGTGAACTTAAATATATTTATTTAAAGTACAAACCTAATACTGTGAATCACTACTATTGTTAACGTTCTGATGAAAACAACAACCCTTGTTGTTTTCATCAGAACGATTGAAACCATCCGTAAATAGATATTGCGAACAAAACAATTGTACTTTTCTGACCAAAAAAAAAAAACTTGTGAAAGTCACTGCCACATACCTTTAATTTCAATCAGTCAAAAACCTTGAGGTCTATAAAATGCCTTCTGTGATATATCATTCCGAGGCAAAAAAAACTTGAAAGGTTTGTTATTAGATGTAAGCAAGAGAAATCCTTGTAAATAAAGTTATCGCGTTCAAATACAACCTTTTATTGAGTGATCCTGCCTTTCCTCTGGTGATTTTAGTAATTCCAAATTGTCATAAATGGCATCAACTTGTTCCGAAGTCTTAGTCTCCATAACTCTACATGTTAACAAACCATGAAAAGCACTCGACAGCGATTTTGCTATAACAGCAAAGCCCTCAATTCGAAGCAATTCAATTCAATCCGCTGATCCACAAATCCGGCCCAAATATAGGCTCCGTGTAGCTTCTTGTTCAGTAAGAGATGGTTACCTCAAAATACTCTTCCATATAATTTTGCAGTGGAAAACTCTATTTTATCTCTTACAGCCTCTGGGCAAAGATATTTTCCGGTCTCCGTTCTTCGAACAAGTGAAAGTAGATTGAACCAAGAGAAAGTATCATTCTTCAAAGGATAATAAGGTGGGCTATTTGATTGGTTGTTGCCTATCTGGACTTTGCCCTTTGCATGCGAAATACGTGATAAAATGTAGGCTGTTTACAGGAAATTGACACGCAATGCGGTAAAGTCCAGGTTAGCTATAAGCGAATTTTATCGGTAGAAAACGTCTAAGCACGTGAGAGTTGCGTGGAAAATTAACCGACCGTACCATTCTGTCCCTTGTGAAATATTTTTCATTGAGGTAGATTTATGTCATAAAATTTGCATTGTTTACTGGAAAATGGCATTTCATCTAAAAAAATCTAATCCATACTGGCGAGTAAAAAGTAACACGCAATTGTAACGGGAAAGTATCATTTAAACAATATTTAATTCATGGAGGACTTTTAGAGGCAAAGAAACGGATATGTAACATGGCAGTCGACGCAGAAAGTAAATGTAACTTGGTGGTCGTTTCAACCGCTGCTAAAAGAACAACCATATGGCAAAAAAAAAAAGATTATCAATCAAATATGATTTATGCAAATATCTTGCGCAAGATTTACCAGAGTCAGTAAAACTAGCCTTTCCGAAACAACACGCTATAGCGCTGAATTCGTGTTAGGCCTCCAGCTGACGGTGTATGCGTCATAAGTGAAGGAGCGGTACACAAAACATGCACGTTTTAACTCGCTAATCAGTAGAAAAAGTTCCCTGATGACCTTTCAAATCCAGACAGATCATAGCGATAAACTCCTCACGAAGGACATGAGCCATTACACTGAATAGATGATCTTACAACTCTTGTAGATGTCATCTTACCTCCTTCCTTGAGCGAAATTCAAAATTGGAATCGCTGATTAACTCATATATAGCAATGAAATATCCTGAAGTTACTCCTATCAACATCTGAAGTAATATTTGATTCAAAATTTTTCTCATGTTCCAGTCAGTCTCCTTCAGAAGGAAGAATAAGCATAGTCATACAACGATCATAACTCCACCACTTTCCCAACACAACTGATATATTTCCTTAATTCGCGAACCGCTCTCTCCGACTCAAGTGTTGATTTGCTGAAATTTGAAGACCAGTCAAACCACAAATTAGTAAGAACGCTCTGATTGGTGCGACATCAAAAAAATACTACAATCTGATTGGTTTGTGATACACCAAAAAATTGGGCCAATCACATTGCCTTGAGATACACCAAAAAAAAGATGCGCCAATCAGATTGCTTAGAGATACACCAAATTGCGCTGATCAGATTACACTACACCACAATACACCAATCTATACGCTAACATATAGTTATTTTTAAAAAAAAAAAAAAACTCAAATAGGGAAAATTTTTGTCACCACCAATGAACAAGTAAGTGATTCAATAATAGAAAAGGGTGGGTAATTTAATTTCAACAAGAATGGTTATTGGATTTGAAAGTAATCAGTAAAAAAATGCACTACCGCTACTAAATGACAAAACAATGTCAAAAATTACTCCGAACAACTTCAATTTATTTTAACAGAACTAGTTTGCCTTGATTTCGTAACAGCGTCAACATCCAGTCTCACGCAACGTGATGCCTCGTAATTTCTATTGCCAAGAAAAAGAAGAAAGGGGCCCTCGACTAGGAACATGGGCTGCGAACATTTTAGGAACATTTCCCACCCGAGAAATTTCATTTTGCAAACAACAGATTTTCCATTTCGCAGACTACAGATTTTCCATTTCGTTTCGTTTCATTTCATTTCGCAAACTACAGTAAGCCGGTTGATAATAAATTAATCATTTCTCTCAGTTCAAATAGATGTTCAGGATTTCCATTCAAGCAAACTTTTGAATTAAACCGGCAGAGCAGTAAAACATGTTCCACTAAACAAACCAATTATAGCACACCTACCAGTGATGCGTAACTCATCCTCCTCGTTTTCCCTGTTTTTATTGCAAAAAGGATTTCCTCCCAATTTAAAGCTTGTATAAAACAAGCGAATTTCCCTCCCTGATGGAATTGAAAAATTCCATGTACACTCAGCCTTTTGATGGTAAGTCAAAGGCCAGTTGGGAGTAAACAATGTTCCACTTGCTTGTTTCAAAAACTTTTTGCTACAAATCAAAACAAGTAAAGAAACCATTCTTAATTAGGTTAAAGGAGCTCTCTATAAATGGTAGTGTTTAACAAAGATTTCCAGCCTAAGGTGGCCCATTAGGGACAGTGCTACAAACCTAAAAAAAACCAAAAGTACAAAAATATACTACTGCAAACTAAATCAAATTTTTTTAACAATTTTTTAATTATTTTTTTAAATATAGACTAGTGAGCAGCACTTCTGCGAACAGTAGTTGTAAAACTTCTTTTATTTTCCTACGCGTTTCGTCTAACTGTCGTAGACTTCTTCAGGGAGTTTTACAAGTATAACTAAACGCCTGTATTTATAAGCCAAAGTTAAAGGGGCCGATGACCATAAAGGCTTGGCCGGACTTACGAACAGGAAGAGGCAAAGTTGTGAAAAATTTGTGAAAAATTTAATAAGTGTAAGGAAAGGTGAGAAAAATATTTTGGGGGCCATGGTTTTAGCTAAAGCCAGGAAAAGCACCGGGTCGAAAGCGCGTTCAGAATGGGAGCTGTGGGCAAAATAACTTCATTAGTGAAGATCAAAGGCTTTGGACTGAAGGAAGAAAGATTATCGCGTTCAGCGTTTACATTTTTCACCGCTGGAAGTCGACCAATCGGGCCGGTGCAATTCCTGTATTTGAGATTTGCGTTAACGAAAGGAATTGCACCAAGAGTGAAACGTTTGCAAATAGTACATATTACACGGCGAGTCAATTAACAAACGAAAACTGCTCGATACTGAAGCAAAAACAAATATTATTATTGTTTCAGTGGTGAATTTTCGACCATGAATAACGAACGGTAGGTAGCAAATCCCCGCCATAAATTTACCCCTTTACCGAAGTAGATTTGACCCCAAAAATTTCTCTTCCAGCGATAAGATAAAAGTTTGTTTTTATTTGATTTGAAAAAAGGAAAGATTTTTAATGCTAACATAACTTTCGACCACAAATGCCTGCGTGATCTACAAGTCTCTTGAGCTCAACAACGTGACTAATGCTATTTTTAACTTCCAATCACAGGTCGGTGCAATTCCTGTATTTAGCTGCAAGTATTCGACGGACGTTTGTTTTGATTTGATAAAAGCGCGCTTATGACTCGGTCTCAGGCCTTGACGTGCAAATGCGCACGCATAGATTAAGTCCCTTTCATTTGCGGCATGCCTTAAGTTTTTGTTTGCAGTGAGTTTTTTCCCCTTGATTTGGGGTGTGCGTTGTGCTTTCATTTGCAGTGTGCGGTTAACTTTTTTTAATTCGGTGTGTAGCGTTTCACTTTGTTGTGTAGAAGTGCATTTGATTTTTCACTGACGTTGATGGTCTCATTTTATTCGTGGTATATTTGATCTAGTTTGCAGTAGTATATTTTTGTACTTTGGTTTTTTTTTTAGGTTTGTAGCGCTGTCCTTAATGGGTCACCGTAAGTAAAGGCCTGCTGTGTTTATATAAGCCCCATCTTGAACCAGGATCTATTCTGTTTGTTTCAGTGAAAAATCTGTCAACAAGTAACATAAAATAAGCTGAACCCCCAGTTTGAAAACTTGCCAAATTTATGCAGATTGCCAAATTTTCTGCAAATCTTCAAACGACCCAATGTCCTTCCTTGGAGGCCTCCAAATTTAGCAAAACAAACAATCAGTCATCATGTTGTACGAGACAGGTTTGGATGATTCAGTGGGAAAAAAAACTTAAGACCGTAAAACAGTAAACAGTGATCATTGTTGTCAAACACGATAAGTTCAGCAGTGTAAACAGTGTGCGCAGTCTTGCAAGAGCTTGAATTATCAGATGCATCACCATCTTCCCACCCCCCCTCGGGAAGACTAGTTTGGCATGCTATGGCAAAATTTTCTATATCCATGTAATTTTTTTCCCTTTCAAGGGTTGGATTTTGTTGTGTTCCGCGGATTTAAGTCAGACGGAAAACTACAACTCAATACAAACTCAACGTCTACATTTTCAACATAGCGGTTCTCAAATCTACAAGGTATGCACGTGGCATGCGTGCGCATATGTGACAGATACCGCGGGCCGGCATGCCCGACATAGCAGATTTGAATGTCTGTGACGCATCCCCCAGCTCCAGTAAGAAGATAATGTGTGGTTGCATGCTTACAGATATGGAATTTCTCTTCCTGTACAGTTAAACATGATTTCTCACTCATTTGCCGTGCTCACTAATGAGATATCGTGTTGAATACTCCATTTTATGTAGCCTTCTACGCAGACGTTCTTTGGGCTCGTCACACAATCTTCCTCCCCCACGAATGTCTGCTGAAACGAATGAGCACATTCCTTTCCCTTTGTTTAAACAGGTCAGACGGAGAGCACGTGGAGATCACCGAAGAGCCAATTGGCGCTTGGTTATTGTTCAATAGAAAGCCAATCATAAGCTGTGATAGAACAACCGCCAAGAGGGGGTTTAATTTTCTCAAGTTTCTTATTACTCATGGAAAACAGATCTCAAAACCTTGCTTCAGAAACTCCGAAAAAAATCGTCGGAAAGAACTGTTTTCTGTGTAGTTTTCCGTTAATCCAGCAGGCGAGAATAAGAGTGTTTGGTAAGAGTTCAGTGGATATTGCACACTTAATTGAATGCGCTGTTCAAACAGATTTGAGTGTGTTTTCGTCCAGCGACCCGTTCGTCTGCAATAAGTGCTACAAGCGGTTACTTTGTTTTGAAAAAGCTAAAACAAATCTGCGATCCCTTCAGGATGAGATAAAGGAAGACTTTAAGAAAGTAACAAATAGAACGAAACGCTTACGTCGAAATTCCGCTGAAAAGGACAGGGACATTGAGAACATTGACATGCCGACCGAACCTACAACAGCTTTACAAGTGCAGCAACGATCTGCAGCGAAATCACTGAAATTTGAACAATACCCTACCACTTCTACTTATCCTAACGCCGAAAATGATCGAACAATAGGCGAAAGTTATACTCGGTGGAAGCACTTAGCTAAATGCCCAGGAAACACCGTCAACAAGAGAAAATTCATCAAAGTTCAAAGTTCGCTGCCTTGATAGGGAAGTGCGCTGCGATTGGTCTAATTAAACAACCCCTTCGTTTCAGCAGACGTTCGTGGGAGAGGAAGATTGCACGACGAGCCCAAAGAACGTCTGCGAAGGAGGCTACAATTTATGAACACCCATGCATTATTCTCTGTGACAAGACTGATAACAATAATTATTAAAAACTGGATCATTGGAAAATGCAATTCGAGACCTTTTACTGGCTTAGCCACTATGGCATATCAGCCAATATACCATAATCTAATATCTGTTCATTGTAACATCCGGTTTCTTTTTACAAAATAAAGTCGAGAAGATTTGTCTAATTATATCTTAGGGGCGTTTTTTTTTTAATAAAAAAATGATATCTCAGATGATAATGATTACCATTATCCATATCATTATTACCATTCCAGTATTAAATCTTGAGAATGCGAAAAGAAATTTAACTTGACGAAGTAAATGACCCAAATTGAAAACACTGAGCTGTTAAATAGAAAATGACAATCATACATAGATCACAAGAAATAAATTTAAATGTGAAAGATTTACAGACCTGCAGTTTGAGCTGGGATCCAGTTTTGTGTTATTATCCATTGAAGTATAACGTGCTTCAAACCCTGTATTCTGGTCTGACCCATCACTTTTAAAAATAATGGTGATGCAATGGTCCAAAGAATAAATCTTCTCTGGCATTACCAACTCTGAGCAGGAGCAAAATTTTCCAAAATGTGTGGAATAGTCATTACATCTAAAAGACAAGGTTAAAAATGTTACAAGTACAGTTCCCTTTTATGCAAATTCAGAGTTATATAAACAGTTTTATAGCGCTCTCTACTGCGAGGATCGTGCATCATACGTATCTATAACCGCAGTACAAAATATATGAACTTCATATATTCATCATATTCTATTTATCATCACGGGTTTATTACGAATCAACTTAACGGCCTGCTCCCAGTTGGCTTGTTATCTCAATTGGTAGAGCGCTGCACTCGTATGGCAGAGGTCAGTGGTTCGAATCCCGTACAGACCTGATTTTTTTCAGGTCTGATTTTCGCTTTTGCATAAATAGCGCTCTCTACTGCGAGGATCGTGCATCATACGTAAGAATTATAATGTCCAACTAAAGAGGAACTTAATGAAAAGTACTTTTGATTTTATCTCAGTTTAAAAATTATTTAGCCAAAACGAAAAAGACATTAATAAACTCATGAGTCGGAGCCATTCCTGTCAGCAGTGAAATACAGGAATGGCTCCAGTCTCTGACCGTTCCCCTGAACTGAGCCTAGACTGACCAAATGAGTTTAGTCAGAGGAACTAGTCAGCGGATACCTTAGTCATCGCCAGATCACAGTTGAACGACCTCGCAGAACAAGAAAGGCCCTCCCTTCGTTATGTAAGTAACCATTTCTTGTTTGACACATCGGTGTTTTCGCTCGCATTGCTATTTCACTGTTCCGCTTGGAGACACACGGTTAAACAATACTCACGTGCAAGGAGTTAAGAAGTAACTTATTAACTTTTACTATTTTTATCATCCAATTACAGGTCGGAGCCATTCCTGTATTTAGTCGCTAGTTATGAACCGCCCGCCATCTTGAAAGCGGAGATGATCCTGGCCTGGGGACGAGTATAAATGGTACAATCTCCCTCCCAGGGTACTCTCTCTTTTCCTGGGATATTAATTTCAAATTTAGCTACAAAAGTGCTTAAAATTGAAATATTCCCAGAAAAAATGCTAATCTCGCTTCGGTTGCCAAAACTATTACTGGTGCGTCAAATATGAAAAATGCTCTTAACATCTGTACGACGTGCCAAGTCTTGCGTCATAGTAATGGCCGTCCTGAGTTAGACGAATTTTTTTCTTCGTTTCGTATTTTTGTTATTTAGAGAAAATTTTATCTATTCAAATCGCTCAGGATCCGCAAAAAATAAAAACAATGCGACAAAAGTTAATCAAGGTTCAAGACTTAAGTAAAAAAGTTTTCTGAGGAAAACGTACGGCTCCACCCCACTTCCGCTACTCGAATGGGTTGTTAAGTGGGATCCATTGACTCCTGTCATTTATTGATATCCACGTGGATAATCATTCAAGAGAAAAGCGAACAGTACTGCAGGGCAACTCCGTGTATTGGCTTCAAGAATGGTGAGTAAATCGTGTAATTTTAACAACTTCGCTCTTTAGTGAATCAGAGTTATCTTGTTCCGTTGCTCTTGTTCTTGTTCTCATGCGAATATAAATATGACGAATAAAAATTCTTTATATTTTGACTGTGGCACGCATGGCTCGCTGGCTCGCAGATTTGTAACACTCGTTTAAAGACCCCCACCAAATCATTCTGTAAAATGTCTAGAGTCGAATTACGACCGTGGACATTAAATTAAGAACCCACAGAAAGCCCATATTCGATCGATCGAGCAAAAACACTGCTGTATTTGCAACATGGGAAAGCGCTAACATCAATTTTATCTGTTTCCGAACAAAGGAGTTAATCACCGACACCGGACATCGCAACTAGGTATTCCTTGCGACTCTCCAAGGTTTGTTTTCCATATTTGTCCTGGCCGCTGCCGATCACCTCTTGCGTGTTAACTTACGAAACATATGAAGTGGAACTAGGGGGCTACTGTTGCCTGCCGATATTATCCGTCGGCAAAACGTAGAAGTCAGTAAATTTGACCGATTCCGCCAAGGAAAATTTTATTGTCTGGAACTTAGACTTGTCAGGAGAGTTTCCTTGAAAGCTGGATTACACCCATCCTCGGAGACCGAGGGGCTGTGAGTAGATTTCAAGTTCAGGGCAGAACACAGGCAGCCCAAGCTCACTACTAGAAAAGCGGACGTGACTCTTGCCGTGTTGCGCAACGTTTTATATTTATAAAGGTTTGTATGGGATGTTATCGGTTTGCCTTAAAAGAGAGAAAACATGTCTTGTTTTGAAATAAAATGGGCTTACCTTATTGCCTTGTTGTTTTCTTTGTTGATTCCTAGCGCCTCAGGCCATTTTGAAGCGTTTTCGGCGAGTTAGCGCTACGTTGGTGTTCAACTGCTGAAAGAAAGACAAGGCCGGAACCTATTTTAGAAGTGTCCGTCGCCCGAAGCGAATAATTCCCCCAAAAAATTACCACCAGTCTCGATTCCTCCAGAAAATCAAAGCAGAGATGTTGCAGTTCCATTTCCATTCACTTGATTCCCAATTCCTCCCACAGATCTTTCACTAGCGATGCTTTTATCTCCAGATCGATCGGCTTTCCAATTTCGAATTTGGCTGCTTGAAACATTTGTGGGCCCGTTCGCCGATCGCACAGTATGTTGGGTAACAAAAATAAGCCCGGCGAGTAGCCAGCGGCCTGCAGTCGACAAACAAACCAGTTAGCTCTCCTGGTCCCCTCTCAAGACCGCATTGTTTTGATCGACCAATCAACATCGAATGGAAATGTGTGATCAAAACAATGCGGTCTTGACAAACCTCTCGAGGGGACCAGGGGAGCTAACTGGTTTGTTTGTCGACTGCAGGCCGCTGGCTACCCTCGCCGGGCTTATTTTTGTTACCCAACATACTGCGTGATCGGCGAACGGGCCCACAAATGTTTCAAGCAGCCAAATTCGAAATTGGAAAGCCGATCGATCTGGAGATAAAAGCATCGCTAGTGAAAGATCTGTGGGAGGAATTGTGAATCAAGTGAATGGAAATGGAACTGCAACATCTCTGCTTTGATTTTCTGGAGGAATCGAGACTGGTGGTAATTTTTTGGGGGAATTATTCGCTTCGGGCGACGGACACTTCTAAAATAGGTTTCCGGCCTTGTCTTTCTTTCAGCAGTTGAACACCAACATAGCGCTAACTCGCCGAAAACGCTTCAAAATGGCCTGAGGCGCTAGGAATCAACAAAGAAAACAACAAGGCAATAAGGTAAGCCCATTTTATTTCAAAACAAGACATGTTTTCTCTCTTTTAAGGCAAACCGATAACATCCCATACAAACCTTTATAAATATAAAACGTTGCGCAACACGGCAAGAGTCACGTCCGCTTTTCTAGTAGTGAGCTTGGGCTGCCTGTGGGCAGAAGAGCCTTACAAGACTAGTTCCAAACGGTCGCAGTCGTTCTGGCATCTGAGTGAAGTGTCCTTTGGAGTCCTTTCGTGTGTTTTAACACGCATATATACACCTCAACAAGCTCTGTTGCTCGCTATGTTTGTTTGGGCCTTGTGATTAAGGCTTGCCCTAGGTGAAAAGTTTCAGTGTCAGCACGCAATGTAAAAGAAATCGATCAGATTGTCCGCGAAATCTTACCGGAAATTATACTGATTACTTTCGCAGGTATCACAAGAGAACGTGTTTAAAAGTTTGCGAGGTTCGTATAAAACATAATGGTTGCAAGCATTGATATGAGATACAATGAAATATATGAAGTTCATATATTTTGTACTGCGGTATTAGAAACATATGATGCACGATCCTCGCAGTAGATAGCGCTATTTAAGCAATAGCGAAAATCAGACCTGAAAAAAAATCAGGCCTGTACGGTATTCGAACCACTGACCTCTGCGATACTAGTGCAGCGCTCTACCAATTGAGCTAACAAGCCAACTGGGAGCAGGCCGTTAAGTTGATTCGTAATAAACCCGTGAAAGTGATAAATGAGATACAATGAAATATATGAAGTTCATATATTTTGTACTGCGGTATTAGATACATATGATGCACGATCCTCGCAGTAGATAGCGCTATTTAAGCAATAGCGAAAATCAGACCTGAAAAATCAACTTAACGGTCTGCTCCCAATTGGCTTGTTAGCTCAATTGGTAGAGCGCTGCACTAGTATCGCAGAGGTCAGTGGTTCGAATACCGTACAGGCCTGATTTTCGCTATTGCTTAAATAGCGCTATCTACTGCGAGGATCGTGCATCATATGTAAGCATTGATATGTCGCTTTTAACGTTAGATGAGATGTAAGCCTAAATCTTTCAAGGCTTTTTGTATAATTTGCTGCAACTGGAACTTTTCTAATCCCGTGAAGCTATTTCGTCGCACGGGCTACGCAGGTATGTCGAGCAACTGGCGCTTACGCAACTTTCTGTGCACGCCCAGCCAAAATCTAATCTAATCTTCGCTTGAAAAAAAAGAAAAGCTAAACGTGAACAACGAGGGAAGGAGAGATGTTTTCGGGCAGTTACCGAAGGGGTTTGGAAAGAGTTTAATCTTTCAACTGCTGCCTAGAGTGTTGAAATTCTTGAGCTAGGAAGGCCACGGATTCTCTTCTAGTCCCTTGGTCATTGTCATTTCACCTCTTCTGTCGATTGTTGAAGACCAAGTTGAATACTTTTGATCATTAGGAATCGATCCGATGCTGTTTTCAATGGGAAAAACAAAACCGAAGACAAAGAAATATTGGATGGAAAGGGCGGGTTTGCTTTATTGCAAATGTCAGCTTAGTAGTACAGGGTCATCTACCCACATCTAATAAGCAAAAGTTTCCACGCTTAGCTTTCCTTTTTTTTCAAGCGAAGATGAGATTAGATTTTGGCACGCACAGAAAGTTGCGCAAGTACCAGTTGCTCGACATACCTGCGTGGCCCGTGCGACGAAATAACTTCACGGGATTGGCAAAGTTTGAGTCACAGCAAATTATGCAAAAATTCTAGAAAGATTTAAGCTTAAATCTCGTTTAACGTTTAAAGCGACATATCAATGACTGCAACCATCGTGTTGTATACAAACCTCGCAAACTTTAAAACACGTTTTCTAGTGATACCTGCGAAAGTGTTCAGTACAATTTCCGGTAAGATTTTCGCCGACAATCTGATCGATTTCTCTTACATTGTGTGCTGAGACTGAAACTTTTCACCTCAAGCAGATATCCGTCGCACAGTCCAAACAAACATAGCGAGCAACTGAGCTACTAGTCATATGTCCGTGTTAAAACACACGAAAGGACTCTAAAGCACACTTCACTCTTATTGGGCAGAAAAACACAAAGATTTTCTGCCCAATAATTAAAGCCGCAATGCTGAAAATATATGTCTTAAAATTGTTGGAAGAAGCACAGGCGGCCCAAGCTCTCTTTGAGAACCACACAAGGAACACAATTTGCATATCGATTTATAACGATTTGTATGGGATTTTCTACAAGATAGCCATAGAGATAGTTAAAAGTGAAAATATTAAATAAAAATGGCTTACCTTATTCCATACGTGTGTTGCTTGCTCCTTGTGTCGTTATATTACTGATTTAACTTGATTGAAGTGGTTTTTTTGAATCCTGGTTTTCTCTTCTTAAAGAGAAGACAAGGCCGAACACTTCTGTCCAGACAGCCTCCCGAACGAAGAAAAAATCCCAAGCTAAAATGTACCCACGGCCACAAATCCACAGCAGAATTCAAGGGAAAAGGTTGACCTCTCATTTCGATTCTCTAGCCACACAATCTCAGCCCTGCGATCGACGCCAGGTGGCTCTCCGAGTTCTCAGTGAAACGTTAAAACGTTTGTAGACATCCGAGTTCTTTTTAAACACGACACAACGACCGTTGAAATTGGCTTGGTAACCTCGTCATTTTGGCAAACCAAGACTCGCGGGGGTACTAGACCTCAACTTGTCTACAAAACTTCTTTAAAACCCCGGGGTCCCCTCATGTTTAGTACCCCCGCGAGTCTTGGTTTTCCAACATGACGAGGTTACCAAGCCAATTTCAACGGTCATTGTGTCGTGTTTAAAAAGGACTCGGATGTCTACAAAGGTTTTAACGTTTCACTGAGGACACGAAGAGCCGCCTGGCGTCGATCGCAGGGCTGAGATTGTGTGGCTAGAGAATCGAAATGAGAGGTCAACCTTTGCCCTTGAATTCTGCTGTGGATTTGTGGCCGTGGGTACATTTTAGCTTGGGATTTTTACTTCGTTCGGGAGGCTGTCTGGACAGAAGTGTTCGGCCTTGTCTTCTCTTTAAGAAGAGAAAACCAGAATTAAAAAAAAAACGATTAAATCAAGTGAAATCGGTAAAATAACGACACCAGGAGCAAGCAATACACGTATGGAATAACGTAAGCCATTTTTATTTAATATTTTCACTTTTAACTATCTCTATGGCTATCTTGTAGAAAATCCCATACAAATCGTTATAAATCGATATGCAAATTGTGTTCCTTGTGTGGTTCTCGAAGAGAGCTTGGGCTGCCTGTGGAAGAAGCGGATCGTCTAGCACGTGTACAATTGTAGTTTTTGGTTGTTTTACGGATTATAGTCTTTGAACGGTCGTAATTCGGCTTTGTATACATTTTACAGACTGGTTTGGTGGGGGTCTTAGTTTTCGTAATCTCGAAAACTAAGACGGGTCTTAGTCTTAGGTCTTCGTTTTCGAGGGTAAATCTGCGAGCCAGCGAGCCAAAGGGCGAGCCATGCGAGCTACAGTCAAAATTTAAGCCTTCAATATTTTACTAATTTTGTCTCCGATCAGTTACCAAACAATACTTGTTGAGGGGGGCATTGAGGCCCTGTAAAGAAACCGTAAAACCGTAGAAAAAATCATCCAAAACCGAAAAACCGAAACAAAAATTGATCAAAACTGAAGACCGCATGCAAAATTGTCAAAACCGCTACATCTTCAAATCCCAGTTATTAAAACCCTGATCGATCCGGCGCGATGGTGACAAGTGGAGCATACAGACTAAACTACAATAATTTCATTACAGTATTGTGAATGCCATGGACTTGGCATTCGTATCTTCTAGTATCTATGTGAGCGAGACAGGTTCTGATGTTGTAATTTGAACAACTAGACAGACTTACACCCACAATAAAATTTATTTATACAGGAAACAACAGAAAAATAAAAAATAAAAGGTTTATGGCAAGCAAATCCTCGGTATAATAGGTCACTAAGTTGAGGTTACACTGGAGTTACTTCTTGTGACCAAGAGGTCCTGAGCTTAATTGTAAGTGCAGGTCTTGACGCTCTGAACTACTGAATTAAACTAACTGTACTTCTTTTATAAGAAATCGAACAATAGCAGGAAATTCTTAAAATTTTGAAGTTAGGTGTGAGAGTGTGACTTAAAGGAAATTTTTGATGTACCGGTAAATCCTATGTGTAGGATGATTTGATTATCATAGGAAATAGTTTCTGTAGATGTAATTCGGAAACGATGACGAAAATATTGCAATGTCATACACAATTGTGAGCCTGGTCACATCTACTTTAATTAAAGGCTTTAGAATTTATTTCAGCTGCTCTCTCGAGGACCTCCAACGTGGTCTCTGCGAACTCAGCAGGTTGTGGCTAAAAATAGGACGGAGACGTAGGACGGAAACGTAGGACGTGGGACTCAGGGACGTGGGACTCGTAGACTCGGGGACTCGTAGACTGGGGGACTCGTAGACTCGTAGACTCGGAGACGTGGGACGCGAGGAAATCGGACGTGGTAAACAAACAACACCTGATTTTTGCACTGAATTTCTATAGTATAATTTTCGGTGGCCTCTAGAAAGGTAAGACTGTTTTTTCGGAGACGTGTGTCATCTTAGCGACAAAGTGATCGTCTTTTGGCACGTGACTGAAAAAAAATGATGTTAACACAAAAGGCAAATGTCCGTGATAACATTCCTTCGTATTTCTTTGCCCGCGCTTTTGTTGTCTGTTGTAGTTTATCCACTTTCGTTTAGTAATACAACATCGATTATCCAGCTACAAGAGTTCTATATTTCTTTTCCAGAAAATCGATGTGAACTACTTACAACACTGGCGAAACTGAAGTGTCTACCTTCGATGACCTGTTGCAAATCATAAGGAATAAATGAGAGTGTTTACAATGTATTCCTGATGGAGAATTGCTCATTCAGTGTGAAGACGATGAGGATACTTTCGTCGCCAAGTAATCGAAACATACGTCCGTTGTAGTTAGTTCGCATCGATCTTCCAGAAAAGAAAGTAAAGTAAATTATAAAAACTCTAATTTATTAATTTTTCATCAGGAATAAATTGTAAACACTGGAGTTCTACTGAATCCGCACTTCTTAATCAGGAATAAATTATAGACACTCTAATTTATTCTTTACGATTCGTATCAGATCATCGAAGTTGGACACCTCAGTACCCCTCAGTTTCGTCCGTTGTCGCTAACGGCAACTGTTAAGCACGTCTCCAAAAAATAGTCTACCTGTTTCGTTTGTAAAGACCTTTCTCCACCGAAAATTATACTTTACAAATTCAGCGCAAAAATCAGGTGTTGTTTGTTTATCACGTCCCCGAGTCCCCGCACGTCGCCGAGTCCCGACTTCCCGCGTCTCACGTCCCCGAGTCCCGGCGTCCCCGAGTGCCGGCGTCCCCGAGTGCCGGCGTCCCCGAGTGCCGGCGTCCCCGAGTCCCGGCTTCCTCCAGTCCCGGCTTCCCCGAGTCCCCGAGTTACCAAGTCTCCGATTCCCCGAGTCCTGAGTCCCGAGTCACCTAGTCACTGAGTCTCCGAGTCCTCGAGTCCCCGAGTCCCCGAGTCCCCGAGATTCCGAGTCCTCGAGATTCCGAGTCCCCGAGTCTTATGTTCTTGAGTCCCATGTCCCCGAGTCCTACGTCTCCAAGTTCCACGTCTGACCTCCCCGTCCTTTAAGACTAGGTTTACACTAGAGGAAATTGTTCCGGATTCGTGATGAATCCAAAACGTTTTAGTACCGGATTCATTCTGCCGTTTACACGAAAGTGGACGAATCCGAAATAAAAACTTCCCGGTTTGGTCGTGTCCGGAGATTTTGAATCCGGAATTTAAAGTGAGAACTTTGAATCCGATAACTTTTGAATCCGGAAAGTTTTGTCGTGTAACCGCTTTTTTTTTTCGAATCCGGATACTATTTCCACCTGCAATCTTTTGAGTTTGCGGTGAAACCAAAATGGATCTGGTGCTAACATTGCTGGCGGTCTCCGGTTGCCTAATCTTATTGCAGGTTCAGGCGATAAATTTTATCATGTGTAACGCAGTATTTCTGAAGAAACGCAAATTATTATTGCAAGGAAGTTTAACGTCAGCCACACTTAATCGCCGACGACGTAGACTGCTTGGCATCTGTCCAACTCAAATTTGCCTCGGTGGCATCTGGATCTACTCTCCTTTTTTGGGGAAGGCATTTTCACTTTGTCGATCGAACGACGAAACAACACAAGGCTTGGTAACCATTCCATTTCGAATGTTCACGGAGTTGTCGTTGTGCGTAAACGGTCAGGAATCCGAATATCCTTTCAGTGTAAACACCTACGAATCCGAATACTCCAGAATTGATGAATCCGCAAACATTTACGAATCCGGAAAACTCTCCTCTAGTGTAAACCTAGTCTAAGTCACAGCCAACTCAGCAGCTGGTAATGGCGCCCAGTTAAATTAGGGAAATTTGCACAAAATTGCGTTTAGAGGCTACTCAAGATCAGTGGAGGCGCATAATTGCAGCTCAGATCGAACAGAAACCGAAACCCAAATAGGACAAATAAGAAAAACCGAAAATCGCATCGGATATCAAATCTGAAAACCCATTAGTATTTTCGCGAAAATCGAAAACCAAAAGCTAAAAAACAGAAAATCCGCAAACCGCAATGAACATCAAAACCGAAAGCCGAAGTTTTATAGCAGAAAAACTGAAAAATCGATCTAAAAAAAAAGCCAAAACCGAAAATCCCAATGCCCCCCTCCTTGTTTGATCATGCAATTAAAGACTCTTTTCCAAAAGAAATCATACATAGCACCTACCCCACTATTATTTCCAAAGAATCTTGTTCACAGTCTGGCATCAGTCCTGATATCTTCAGTTCCTTAAATTCAAGAATAGCTCTTCGGTCAACGGGAACTCGGATATTGTACGAACAACTAAGGTTGTTATCATAAAGTCTGCCGTGAACATGAGAGTACACGGTTCCATTCGAACCACGGTATTCAGACTGCGGACAAACGGCAAAAGAAGCACCAGGTGAACTGAGCAGCAACATGAATGAAAGTAGGTACATTTCTACGTCCATTTTCCGAATTTGTAGAGATGATTTATGGTTGTGCCTAAATGAGCCTTTCTATGGGTATTTCCGTAGAAATCGAACACGCGAAGATTACCGCGGAAAAAACAGAGATCTCAAGATTGAAGCGAAGATCTGAAAATTGACCAAACTTTGCGTGATGAAACTGAATACTCAGATATAAAATTGTCAAAACTCGCAAACACTTCAGAAAATATGTTATTTCTGAATTTTGGCATTTGACCACAATTTACTGCGATTTTGACAACGGCACCAACTTTACAGTCGCTGCCGCGAAACCATATGATGCCATAACAAGTCTGAGCGGCACAACGTGCGGAAGACTAAAAATAGAGTAAATAACTTGTCATTTATGTTGGCTTGAAAACAAAACAAGCTTTGAGCGCCAGCTTGAGTCTTTAAAATCCATCCTTTGATTGCAAATTGAGAGTGAATGCGCAAACGAGCAACCTGGACAACGCCCTCCGCAAATTGAATTCTTTATACCTTATGTGACTTGCATGAATCGTGTTGCCTTAAAACCAAGGGGAAAGCTGTATCAATGATTCTTCGCTTCAGAAATGTGTGGAATTTCAAATACTTAAACCTATTCTCAATACAATGTATTTAATTTCACCATACCATGAATTACTATGGTTTTAAGTGACACTGAAGAAGGATAATGTCTGCAGGAGTTATTTTGATATAAATTTCTCCCTTTCTGTTTGCTTCCTTGAATTTGTACCTTTCATTTTTGTCGGAACAAACGTAATATTCTGAGATTAAACTTTCTCACGAAAAACGGAATTAATTTCCTCTTAAGATATAATTTTATTTCAACTTTTATTTACACTCTTCCTTAAAATGCAGAAGCTTTCCAACAGCTGTATCCACCTTGCAGGTTCTAATATATTCTGTGTATCATGATTGTCTTCCGGCGCGGTACGCGTATAACTCGCACAATCGCGCAAGAAATATCACCTGACATGACACCATGACCTGACTAGGAGACCTGGGCACTAGCGTTTTTGTCTAATATCGTAACGCCGTTACGGACGAAGCTATCCTCATTAAATTTATTTTCACGAATGACCATTGATTGATTTTGTACCTCACTTCTTCAACATTGATAAATCCATACGGATCTGACCATTCTACCAAGCTTATGTTAGTTTCTTGTCCGCGATAAGCGATACGACAGGGCTGTAGCCAGATTTCAGGACAAGACGAGGCAAGTTTCGAGCGCCAAAGGAGCGAGCAGCTAGAGGGGTCTGGGGGGCATGCCCCCCAGGAAACTTTGAAATCTAGAGGTATAGATATGCTCTTTCAAGGATTTTCCGTGGCATTTTTCTTCAGAAAGTCAATCTTTAAGAAAAAATTTAAAAAAGGCCAAAATTAAGACGAGGCAATTGCCTCGTCTTGCCTCATTCTAGCTACGGCCCTGTAAGAAAGCAAGCTGACGGCATTCAGGCGAGAATTTCTGAGACGTTCATCCTTTATCTGTTTCATTTACATTGATATTGAAATTGCTGGTGTTTTATAAACAGACTGGCAAGGAGACAATATTGTTCCGATCGTTTATTGATTCTCAAAATTCTATACAGACACTTTGCCATGTCAAAATTTCAGTCTAAGTTTCCCATGTGGGTTAATTTATAAGTGAGCGAAACCTTATCAAAAAGGGTTCCGAAATCTTCCATTAACCACAAAAGAAAGGGAAACACACAGGAAAGATACAACAAATGAAAAATTTTACAAATTCGATGTTTTCGTGGCTCATATTTAAAGGGGGCTATTTCTGGCTATGCTCTCGTTAAAGTGGTAAAATATTTATGACAAAGTATCCAGCGGATGATGTCCGCGTGAGGAACTCAGTGACGCAAGCGGAGCATTGAAGATATCTGCTTTTGTCGCATTTCATTTACGAATTTGTTTGACATATTAATTACTTTTAAATCACCGTAGTTACTCAATGTTTTGCGACTGAATACATAATTGAAAACAAAATTAAGCCTTGGCAACTGAAATTCTTTTTATATTTAAGTCTCCTTCAAATTTTTGGGAACAACTTTAGTCAGTTCAGAGGTGAGAGGTTGTATTTAAAGGATCAGTACTGTCTTACTGTTTTTTTTTTTCTCGGCTACCTTTGGTAATGATTTTCCGCTATTGGATACAAAATATCTCTTTTTTAACGTTGAAAATAAGCGTAGTTATCTATTCCACTTAAGGCCTTAATGACTAACATGAATATATCAACGCTGATCGCTGCAAGATTCCCCAAACCGAATACGGACAGGTATGCTTGCATAGCCATCAACGCGTACTCAGTGATATGGAGGTTACGTAACTAGAAAGACAAAGCACTGCTGGGTTCTATAGGTAAACTGCACAAGTTGTACTGTGCATAGTGATTCAGTTTTAATCTGTTTGTTTCCTCTTTCTTTCCACAGATGAAAAGGCGTCACTATATTCAACCACCCTGATTTACAGATAATAACTGAAGCTCCTCATTTTATCGATACCTTACCACATCTCTGGGAAACAGAAAAATTTTCAAATGCAAATTTTGAAATCTTCTCGAAATCTTCAAAATATTCGGAGCATCTTGCAGTTTCAGAGGTATTGAACACCTTACCGTATTTGCATCTATCACAAAAGAAAGTTTTCCGTGTGGTTGAAAATCCTAGAAACATCAATTTTAATGAGAGGTTTTTTTTCCAAGCCACATCATAATTAAAATCCAATAGAGTTAAAACAGTTGGCACAAGTTATGGAATCTTCATTTCAAGCTTATTCGCCCGTCTGGTAAGTCTAATATACACGACGATGGGCCGAACTAACCAGACAAAATGTTTTATTCTTCCTTGGTCAAAAATAAGAGATTTACACGCATTCTGTGTAAAGGGCAGTAAAATGCCGTACTTCTCACATCTAGAGTGAATCCTAAAGATTTCTTCTAGCGTGTAGTTATTGACGTAGTAAAAACGTTTGAAGATATTGATTTAGCGACCTTTACAAAGAGTCTGTGACGCCGAAAGACTAACTCACATCAAACTCAGTGACAAATATACAAGTAATTACTCTTGAGTTCGTTTAACACTCTCACAAAAACATACCACTTTGGCAAGAAACCTTAAAAATACCTGCATCTTCTGAGAAATTTCAGTACAGTCGATAAAAAAGAAAAAATAAATTTGCAATCACGGTTCGATCGTCATATGACCGTCTGTAATCGTGACAACTCCTTTGCAGAAACCTTCACCCAAGTTCAACAATCTAGTGAGGATGGCGTGTTTTGTGAGTAATCATGTCAGTTGAAACACGTCTTGAGAAACTTTGATCTATGCCATGATCGACTGACCACAAATTTTTTGCAAAGGCGTTTCCACTGTATTGGGTTCACTTAGTGCACTCGACACCCGTGATCACACGCGTTCTGACTGAAGTAGCGTCTTCAAAACTGCCTCCCGTGATTCATCAGAGTTATTCAGGGAGGACATGCTGAAGTAGTCTTTAAGTAGTCTTCACCGTCAAAAACACAATTCTGAGCGACATAAATTCTATATTTTTTTTTATATTACAATGGAATAAAATTGTTTGAAAGGCAAAACAGAATGACCATCCATCGGTTGTGCAGTATGCTTCCTTCCCATCCCCTCCCACCTCTGTTACGTTGACAGAAGACTTTCCGTCTGACAGATGTTCATTTATCATCACCCTCCAGAAATCGAAGGGGAATCTTTTAAGAACTGCGTTGGGTAATATTTGTATCTCAAACGGTCAGGATGTCTTCTCGACGCTTGCTAACGAATTGTCGGTATTTAAAGAAAATTAACAATATCAGTGGTGACAAGCGAAAGTGAAACGAACATCAAAAGTAACCGAGATAGTTTATAGCCACATCAACATAGCTTTCTTAAGTTGCTCTAAAGGAAGTTGTCAAAGGAAGAGACAAAGAAAGAACAAATCGAAGCGATTTTCATAAGTGTTGATGTGAAAAGCGGAACGCTCCTGATTATACAAGGATCCTAAAGTTAAGAGGTACTCCCCAACTCGCCCACCTCTTTGCAATTAACGAAACAAAGCTTTTATCTTTAAAGAAAAATTTTTCATCTCTTAACAAGAAATGCTAACGTTATGGTCAATTTTCAGACCCAGAGAGAAGAATGAGTATTGAAACAACACTACGACCAGAATTGCAAAAGTACAGATATATATTCCCATTTCTTAAAAGAAATGATGTATTAAAAAAAAAATGCCGATAAGGTGCTTAACACATTTTGTCGTATGACTCGTGTAAAGAAATCTGTGCCTCGAGAGAAGGAAACTCTTCTGAAACTCCATGAGTTTCTTAGAGCAGATAAGATCTTGAATCAGTTTTCGTAATTCAATTTCTCCTTCGCTTGTTCATCGTCGCCTTTCCTCGTCGACTTTCTTATTAAAATCATTCGTTCCTTTTGCCCCACCGCCTCCCCTTGCCTTGGCAACGTCAATATCTGATTGGGTAATTGTATGAAATACGTCATCTACATCATAAATGTCACGTGGAATATCTTGGTTGGCTTCCCGTCGAACCTCAAGAGCTTGTTTCGATTCCACGCGAGCTCGATACCGCTGAGCCGCTTGCTTGCGGACCATCCGACGATACTACATGTATGATAAATTGTGGGCAAGACTTAGAAAGTGTTATGATCCATGATAGAGAATGTGTGTAAAAATGACTGTTATACAAGCTTACCTCGTTTGGTGATCGGTAATGTGGGTTTTCATACAATGTTGCTCCTCCAAAACTTCCTTCAAACACTCTTATAAGGTTTAATACAAATCGAGGACCTGAAATAATTATAGATGCAACCACAATTAAATCAAAATGAAGCACGCTATAAACTAACTTCTATTAGTTTTATGTACAAATGACTAAATTAACCATTATCTCCCATGAGTGACCAAGAAAAGATTTTTCCTTACAATATTGATACAATATCAAGAAGACAAGTAATGATAATAAAGAAAAATATCAATTCGCCGATTGATTATTAGCTGCTCCAAAGCCAAATTCTCTGAAGTACCAGCATAGGAAATTTATGGCAGACAGAAAAGAGAATAACTAAAGAGATCTTGGGAGAGGAAAGATTGGTGAAAGAAAAAAACATACCAATTTCCAGCAGTGATCCATCTTCCTCGACTATCTTTAGAGAGAAAAAAAACAGTTTGCAAAGGCTGGTGTTTTTCAAATGAAACTACAGGATTGTTTGTTTTTCAGATTCCATACCCACAAGTATTTAAGTATTTTATTTACCTGGAAATTTCTAAACCAAATTCTGTTGTCTTCTACTGAGAAAGATAAAACATGATCCACAAATGGTTTGCTCTTGGGATGAAAACAAGGAGTACTAAAAATCTGCGAACAAAACAGACAGACAAGTAAGAAAAAGCACAAAAATACTGTGCTAATAATATATGTGAAAAAATTATGCACATCTGATTGGCTGAAAACAAGTACATTTTTCATGCAAAACGATTGCAAAGTTGTCAGACCGTCAAAATTTTGTCTGTCTTAACTTTGTCTGATGCTTCTATATTTCTAACTATTAACAAGTATCCACACAATGTCTCGTGCAATTTGGTGCAAAGAGGCACATATAAATTTTTCAGACTGCAAATTGCACTCACTACAGGCTCATGCAATTTTGTTGTCATTGAAAAATTTGCTTGTGCTTATTAACACCAAATTACACTTATAATCATAGTATTGCCTATACACAGAGTATATAATGAAAGTATAGTGTGATCTTCTGGGTGAGTGTAGTCCTGAGAAGGACTGTTGTCAGTGGCGGTGACTGACGTGTATGGAAGTCATCATCAGAGTCAAGTGAAGAGTTGTTGTCAGTAGAATGTTCTTAGTCCAGTTCGTGCAAAATGATTGTTCAGAGTGTACATTATATACATGATAAAAAAGAGAAAGTCTGTTGTCCAGCCAAGTGACTCACCTAGCCAGGTCCTATTCTAGAGTATCTATTTCCTGTAAACATGACCCGCCTAGATTAGCTTAGCTACCTGTGGGCATGTTACTGTACTTTTATCCCAAAACATAATAAAATGTATGTAAAAAATGTAACAGAGTCTGCAACATGAACTGACTAAGAGTGTTGCTTCTCCTCCCTGGATGGGATACCCTAACATTGCACCCACCCTCTCCCCCAGAATTTTATCATGTTTCCCTGAATTTTTTTTTAAATTCCTTTTTTTTGTACCACATAATACAATAACAATGAAAGAATTAGTGTCCATTAGTGTTGTTAAGTACCACAAAAAGCTTTATACTTGAAGTATTGTAATGTAATTAGTAATATCATAAGTGACATAACATAGTTATACTATTAGTGAAGCAACATAATCAGTAATTAGTGGTATTGCAACTAACATATAGTAATTAGAAATATTGTAAGGTAACTCAATTAGAAGCATAGCTGTGAGTATTATATCTTAGATTGTATTAGTGTTGTAGTGTCCACTTTGTGATCAATGTTTCTTAAAAAAAAAAAACATTTTGGATAAAAAAAAATAAGAAAAAAATAACAAATTACTTCCAATGTTGTTACCTACCTGAATGAACATTTCCTTCAAAAGCGAGTGCTGAGGTGTTTTATCAAAATGCTGTCATGGAGTAAAACCAAAGAGTATATTACCATATCAGTAAGAACTGACTATACTCCAGGACACTGACTCTATGCTGCATGTGTGTATACTTTTAGTACAATTGCATTTGTCAGCAGGGAATGATATAAAAGGATAAAAACAATGCAGAGAGCATTTTAAGGCAAAATCAAAAATAAAGTGTGAAATCAGGTGCAACAATTCTGTGCTATCCATGAACCCGATGACACATTTCTTTGTTTATAATGTGGTTTTGGAAGTAGATTAAAATATATTGCTCCATGAGGTAAATGGCAATCCTGTTTTCAATAAATTTAAAACTACTCAACAAAAACTATGTATTGTTGATTTTTTCTCTAACCTGATCAAATGATAATATTGGTCTTGATCCTTTCAGTGCATTTCCTGTTAATTTAAGTTCATCCATTGTGTGCACTAAAGAACCAAAGGAAAAAAAAATGGTCAATTACATAACCATGCACATAAATTCTGTTATGATAGTCATTTTTAATTTTTACCACAATTTCCAGTAATGTCTCAATCTAATTGGCCAATTTGCCATTGTGGATACGAGTACAGACAATGCTGCTCATGTCAAAGCGATACACAACATATCATACACTGGAAAAATTATTTTATTTTATGTCAATATTATTGTGGTAAATAACAAAAATCAACAGTGGCTTAACAGGGCCTGTACTCTAATTGACAACAACAGTTCTCATCATTGTGGTAAAAATTTGTTGCAAACTCACTTGGCTGTGCCTTGTGAGTCCACAAATATCCTTGTTGATAAGAGTACAGACCATGCTAAACCACTTTTGATTAATTTTAAAATAATATTATGATTTTCATTTGTTAAGTAGTCTTTATTGTTGAACCCTAAATACAGTTGACAATAACTCAGTTCAAAATGTCCTTAGTGGCCCCTGGCTGTACTTACCATTTTCAACTAAAAACTTGGCAGATGGTCCATGTGGTGTACAAGAAAACCTTTAATAATGACAGAAAAACACAGGCTCAGCTCAGGGGTGTCCAGTGTTTCTTATATATTACACACAAAAATAAATTTGAAGTATAAATGAAACAAAATGCAAAACCCACCACATATAAAGGTCTTGTCCTTTTCTCATCTCAAAAAAGACACATTTATTACAATTCTTCATTTCACAGACCTGAAAGTGAAAGTGCACAACATTTTAATAGTCTATATTCCGGTACTTTGTACCTAAACATAATATCTGCCAATAACTCATTCATTATAAACACAAGTATAAAATGAAAACTTTATTACCAGTAACTAAATATACTCTACATAAAAGTACATTATCCTTTAAAAATGCTCAAGGATGAAAGAATACAGTAAATCCCCTATTAAACCCCCTCCCCCCTAATAAGCCCCCCTCTTTAGAAGAAGAACTTCATTAAGCCCCCCACCCCTCCCCCTCAAAAAACAAAGTACTGTAATTTTAGTACCGGTAAGTAACTTAAAATTGATTATGATGATTCATTGATTGATGTTATCATGTTGGCATCAATAGAATAAAGTATACGGAAATTACAGGCTGATAAACAAAGTCCATTGAGGGAGTTAGATCATAAAATTGAGTTCTTTATTGTAAGGTGCTTGAGTTCCAGCTTCATGTGCCTAAGTTTTTCCACTTTTTGCTCTAAATTTTGGGCTAAATTAATAAACACCACCTCTAATAAGCCACTCTCCCCTCCCCCCCCCCCCCCCACAAAGTACCTGAAATGAATAAGCCCCCTGGGAGGCTTCTTAGAGGATTTATGGTACTTCGAAAACTGTCTCCAAATATTTACTCAGTGGCTTCTGTAGTCTTTCTTTGCACAAAGTATTTTATTTGAACTGAGAATTTAATTACAGTATACCACAGTGTATACTAAGTAATAATAATTGTTGAGTGCGATGAAGACGAAAAGTAAGAGAAACATTGTTTACTAACCTCATTGACAATGAAAAGTTTGTCTTTGCGGTCAAGTTTAGTTTCTAGAAAAGATTGACATAGGGAGAAATATTATAGGAACATTTTCATGTTCAGTTTAGTTTTAACTTCTACTGTAGCATTCATTTTGACTTTCAAGTTTAACATCTCTTTAGGATAGGAATGAGGCTGTTTATCCCCAACCAGCTCCTCAAGAGGCTGCCAGGGCAAGCAAAAGAAATTTTGAATATATTAAAAAATATAAAACAATGTTGACAGCAGTTTCATGAGACTGCCTAAAATCCTCCACCTTTTACTTTGTTAACCCTTTGACCCCTCAGTGACTAGCATCTAATTTCTCCTAACAATATCATCCCTGAATCAAACAAAAAGGTCATGAGAATAAAGGAAATGATCATCCAGTTAAAGCAGCTCTTGATTGTTAAACAAATTCTCCTTGTCAACACCTTAGGGAATGTATAGAGAACATTATGGAGAATATGCATACTGATGTCAGGGTGAAAAGGGTTAACTCAGAAACATGGCTTACATCTACATTATAACTACTTTGATTATTGCCTATGATACATGTAGGAGTAAAGATGTATTTTGGAATGATTGGTTTAAGGTCAACATGCATGGACCAAAACCAAATATATTCATGCAAATAGATGTCTATGAGAATTGATCATAAAATCATTAACATCATAGTCATTTACCGGATTTTGAATGGGGCAACAATGTCTGTATATCCAGCATAAGATGCCTTGCTCTACAAAAATTTACAAAAGAACATGTATCAAGAATGCCCTACACTTTCAAATAAACTACAATTCACAACGAGTGTAAACTAGTTAACCAATAGATTCCACGCTTTTGTGTGTCTGCCCAGAAATCAAAATGTGGTAAGAACAAAAAAGAAGCGCAGGAAGAGCAGCCGAGTCTGTCGGTGATGTTATTTCCACATTTTTACATCTTCTGTGATCTATCAGTGAAAAGACTCACTGCAATATGGAATCTACATGTGTTTTATATAGTTACTATCAATACTAAAGAAGCAAAAAAAAAAAAAAAAAATTGTTGATGGTGACATCATCTTTGGGTCTGTCCTCCAATGTGTCATACGTAAGAGCCCATAAAAATGCGCGCGTAATTCTACATATCTGGAATTAAGCAAAATACATAATTTCCAAGCAAGTTTACAGAAAGTCAACTCATTGCATGATGCTTTAGCAAGGCCCTAAAATTTAATCAAGTCTATGCATGCAGCGTAATGAATAGAATACCACGCTACTCGCATATGTCATATAACATATATAATTAAAGCACAGAATGACATTATTCATCTTCTGTCGTAAAATCTCACTATCTTTGCCTCTTCGATCTCACCTGTGTGATATACCACGTGAACAGAACACCAACACGCGTTGTTTGTTTGTCCATTTTCCCTATAAATAAATGACCAAAAATTTGATTTGTTCATACAGAAACACAGAATAACTAAACACTGATTTGATCTAACCTTTTTCGTTTTCTTTTTCTTCGGCTGTACTCCATCAGAATTATTAGAAGTTTCCACTTCTTCGATAGACCTTTTCTTCGCCATTTTGAATTTTGCGAGTTTAGCTTGGTAACCGAGCTTTTGCGAAAACTGCTGATTTAGCACTGCAGACCTGTAACAATATTGTTGTCTTTCGAAGAGGCGCCGGTGAAAGGGGTCACACTTTTTAAAACAGGTAAATACTCTTCCGAAAACCAAGTCTTCTGAGACTATGCTGTATATTTAATTATGTAGATAGTAGGTCTAATTCTTAATTACGAGGTAAGGAACTATGAAACTTTTTGCATGATCTTGGCTCACATCGTGCTGTATGTTCTGTGACTCAAACGCGGGCTTTTTAGTCAGTATTATGTTTAAAACATCGAAAATCAACTCTAGTTTGTTGAAAAATGCGAGATTTTGCATCCATTATTTTGTCGTTATTTTGCTTTAAACCAATATTAATAGACCGAACAATCAGAAACGACCATGATTACACAGGGGCTTCATTAATGTTTTCTGGAGGAGGGCAACTGGTTTTCACAGGCGGGCAAAACTCTTTTAACTGAACTTCTTTATAAGATAAACTTTCCTCCAGATGGTCAAATCAGGTGGGCAAAACCGTCCTCACAACCGGTCAATTTGCCCGGTGCCTGGCCCTTAATGAAACCCCTGATTACATGTATTTCCAAGTCAATAAAAGGAAAGCGTTCTTCCATAATCATTAACCAAAAAATATAGCAACTGACGTTATTGAATAGTTTATCGTTGTATCTTTAGTTTTGATCGTTTTGTTGATATAAGAAAGAAAAAAGATTACATTTTAAAATTTTTTCCACGTGTAGGGTGATTTTTTTTTTTGAAAAGGAGAGAAATTAGCAAACATGGGTTCTGTTCATGGAGGAGCTATGAAAGAAACAATGGATGAAAATATGAAGAAGAATCAGGAATTTATGTTAAAAACTCAACAAATACAGGTAATTTAGCTATGTGGGGTAGTACTGTGATCTGGTTTGAGACTTGGTTTCAAAGTTTAATTGGAGTTCAGCACTAGTGCTATGACAGTTTCACACATTAAGAGCTGTGAGCCCCTCCTACTTTGCAGAATTTTGCCAGTTATTTCAATGATCAAATGAAAGTGTAGTTAAGATGCTGGTAGAACTTAATGTGTAACAGTTATATATAATAGAAAATTATTCACTGAGTGGATATTTGACTCCCAGCAAAACAAAATGAATTTTAATCCTCAATATCCTAATGTTAGAGTGCCTATCCTCCATACTCTTCTCTACGCGTTATGTGTATGACCTTCCTGTTTGATTCAGCAGTGCTAATTAACTGCCTCCCGGTTAGCTCAATAAATAGAGCACTGCACTATTGTACAGTAGGTCAAGGGTTTGAGCCCCGGCCGGACCAACACTCAGGTCTTAAAATAATTGAGAAGAATATGCTACCTTTCTATAATATCAAGAAATGGGTAGATATTCTAGTCTTCTCGGATAGGGATGAATAAATGGAGGTCCCATCTCCTGCAGGGTTAGGGGTAGGAGACGTTAATTTTCCACACACGAGATTACTGTGTGATGGGATGTCCTCCCCTGGGGTGGGATGGGTGGGTTGAGGGCCATGGGTTAGAAAACTGTAATAGGTTATTGCGCTTCCCTCTTTGAAAAAATATTAAGTTAATCTACAGAGGAATTAGGTGCTAAGGGGTTAACCTTTTGCCCTTTGACCCCAAAGAGTGACCAGCATCTAATTTCTCCTTACAATATCACCTCAGATTCCCACTTTAAGGTCACGAGAAAAAAAGAAATGATCACCTACTAAAGAAGCTCTTGGTTTTTTAACAAATTCTCCTTGACAACACCTTAGGAAATGTATAGAGAACAGTATGGAGAATATGCCTACCAATGTTAGGGTGTAAAGTGTCAGAGTAAGCCATATTCCTTAGACATGGCTCAAAAATACCATTATATCTGGGAAGAAACAAGTTTGTTTTTGTAGATCAGTAGTCCATACTGCTTCTCTTTTGATTGTTATGGCTGGTGGAAAAAATTTTGGCAAATAAATTTCCCCTGAAGTTATCAAGTTACTAAATTCCATAAAATAATTTTTTTCAGATGGGAAGACAGCTTCAAATGCAGAATGCTATGAGAGAAAGACAGATGTCCATGCAGCTGGCTGGAGCAAGAGAAATGTTTAATTGGTTAGCTACATTCTATGGTATTGCAACAATTGTGATGTTTGCAGGGTAAGTGTTACATAATACTCAGCTGTTCACACAAAGTTCTCTGTCCAAAGAGAATGCTCAACAAAAAAAAAGCAATTGACCTTAGATCAAGTAGCCATAAAAAAGGAAACAATCCTAACATCTTTCAGCATTGTGTGTTCATCTCATAAGATTGCAGCATTATTTTCATATGATCACATTAATTTTGTCCTCTTTTTTTTTTCTTTTCATGCTGTAGGTTCATGAAATCCAAAAAGCCAACTGTTTTAGTCCCCTTTCTTCCATTGTCATTTGTTGTTGGTTATCAGGCTGATTATGTTTATGGAAGCAAAGTCAGTAGAATCAGAGGTTAGCACAGAGGTTTGGTTGAAGGAAAATTTGAGCTAGTTACAGTGTACTGTCAAAAGATCTGCTTTGTTATAAAGTAGCCTGCATGGCAGTCTTGTCCATTTTTTTTTCGCTGAGTCACAGTCATTCAAATGCAAATGTCCTCCTTGTACTTAAGCTTTGTATGTCTCTCCACTTGCTCATGCTTTCCTTCCCTAAATCCCTTCCCTAAATACCAAAAGATCAGCCTTATTATAAAATAGCCTGCATAGTGGTCTTGTCCATTTCCTTTAGTTGGGCAGTAGTCACACCTTTGAGGTGTATGCCCTCCTTGAACACAAACATTTGTGAGACTCCTTCCTTTCTCATGCTCCCCTCACTTAGCTGCAAGAGAAAAAGGAACACTTTGCCACATACATGCCAATTAGAAACTCAATTGAGGAATTGAATGCCATAGGTACTTAACATATAGAGGGATTTGTGAGTAATTGCCTATTTCATCCACAGCCCTAGAGGGTGGCTGGTGAAGATATGGTACAGTTTACTGTGACCTAGCAGTGCTTTGGTCTTAGGTGTATTCATATGAACTTACTTTCAGATGTACTAATTATTTTTACTCTTTGCTTTCACTTTTTTGCAGAGGAGGCAGAACGTATTATGAAAGAAGAATATTCACTTCTCCAACTCCCAACTGGGATGCCTGATTTCAAATCAATTGAAGAAGCTCGTCTGAAGGCTGAAGGACAGTCCTCTTAAACTTTTCTAATTATCTGAAAAACTTCGAGTACTTTATGACTTTCCAGGTTATTCATGACCCATACATACCCAGATGAACCCAGTAACTGTGACCAAATAACTTTTCTAGAAGAGAACTCACTTTGTTTAGCATGGTTATTTTGTTCTGCAAGTATATGTAAGGTTCATATGTGTCAAAATTTTACTGAAACTAGAAAACTTAAGTCTTGAATTTTGTCAATGGTTTACCTTGATCTGAAGACCAAAATGTATATCGCCCTGCCTTATCAGAAGCTAAACAAAGATCAACTGAAAATCATTTATTTTTTGTTTTGCGGATCATATTTCAATTACAAAAATAGGGTTCATGGTTCTAATTATACGCTGTGAGCGAAAAAAAACAAAACCAGGGATGCTTTGTAAATTTTAATTGGTTGCATGTATACTGCTGCTGTGAAGGTTATTACAAGGTAGTGATGTGATACTTAAAAGCATTCATTTGACAAAATTTTATATTCTTAACTAATATAGGGTTGTAGTGAT